>NC_084645.1:8423581-8706081 GCF_019802595.1 Syngnathoides biaculeatus | reverse complement strand
TTTTCTACCGCTTCTCCGGGTGGGGTTGCGGGGGAAGCAACTTCAACAGGGATACCCAGACTTCCCTTTCCCCAGGCACTTCTTCCAGCTCTTCCGATCCCAAGGCGTTACCAGGCCAGCTGAAGACAGTCTCTCTCCAGCGTGTCCTGGGTCGTCCACGGGACATTCTCGGAACACCTCACCAGGGAGGCGTCCGAATCAGATGCCTCAGCCACCTCATCTAGCTCCTCTCAATGCAGAGAAGCAGCGGCTCAACACTGAGCACCTCCCAGATGACCGAGCTTCTCACCCTATCTCTAAGGGAGAGCCCAGACACCCTGCGTAGGACACTCATTTTGGCCGGGATCTTGTTCTTTCGGTCATGACCCACAGCTTGTGGCCATAAGTGAGGGTAGGAACGTTGAGCAACAGGTAAATTGAGAGCTTTGCCTTTCGACTTAGCTCCCTCTTTATCACAACGGACCGATACAAAGTCTGCATCACTGCAGATGCTGCACTGATCCGTCTGTCGATCTCCCGCTTCATTCTTCCCTCACTCGTGAACAAGACCTCAAGATACTTGAACTCCTGCACTTGGGGCAGGATCTCATCCCCGACCTGGAGAGGACATGCCACCCTTTTCCGACTGAGTACCATGATCTCAGATTTGGAGGTGCTGATTCTCATCCCAGCCGCTTCTCACTCTGCAGTGAACGCCTGCAGCGAAAGCTGGAGATCGCGGCTTGATGAAGCCAGCAGAACCACATCATCAGCAGAGATCCGATGCTGAAGCCACCAGATCGGACACACTATGTCTCGGCTGCGCCTAGAGATTCTGTCCATAAAAGTTAGGAAAACAAAATCGGTGACAAAGGGCAGCTTTGGCGAAGTCCAACTCTCACTGGAAATGAGTGACTCATTACCAGCAATGCGGACCAAACTCTGACAGCGGTCCTACAGGGACTGAACAGTCCCTATCAGGGTGTTCGGTACCCCATACTCCTGAAGAACCCCCAACAAGACTCCCAGAGGGACACGGTCGAACGCCTTCTCCAAGTCCACAAAACACGTAGACTGGTTAGGCGAACTCCCATGCACCCTTGAGGATCCTGCCAAGGGTCTACAGTGGGTCCACTGTTCCATGGCCGGGATGAAAACCACATTACTCCTCTTGAATCTGAGGTTCAACTTCCCGACGGGCCCTCCTCTACAGCACCCCTGAATAGACTTTACCAGGTAGGAGTGAGGAGTGTGATCCCTCTATAGTTGGAACACACCCTCCGGTCCCCCTTCTTAAAAAGGGGAACCACCACCTCAGTCTGCCAATCCAGAGGCACTGTCCCCAATGTCCACCCAATGTTGCAGAGGCATGTCAAATAGGACAGCCCCACAACATCCAGACCCTTTAGGAACTCCGGGCAAATCTCATCCACCCCCAGGGCCCTGCCACCAAGGAGCTTTTTAACCACCTCGGCGACCTAAACCCCAGAAATACAAGAGTCCGCCTCAGAGCACCCAGACTCAGCTTCCTCATGGGAAGGCGTGTTGGTGGAATTGAGGTATTCAAAGTATTCTCCTCACCGACTCACAACATCCCGAGTTGAGGTCAGCAGTGCCTCGTCCCCACTATACACAGTGTTGACAGTACACTGTTTCACCCTCCCGAGACGCCGGACGGTGGACCAGAATTTTCTCGAAGATGTCCTGAAATCGTTCTCCATGGAGTCACCGAACTCCTCTCACACCTGGGTTTTTCTCCCAGTGGCCACCGAAGCTGCATTCTGCTTGGCCAGCCAGTACCTATCACCTGCCTCGGGAGTCCCACAGGCCAAAAATGCCTGATAGGACTCCTTCAGCTTGACAGCATCCTGCACTGTTGGTGTCCACCAACGTGTTCGGGGATTGCTGCCACAACAGACACCGACCACCTTACGGCCACAGCTCTGGTCAGCTGCCTCAGCAATGGAGGCGTGGAACACCGTCCACTTGGACTCAATGTCCACAGTCTCCCCCGGGACGTGAGCAAAGTTCTTTCAGAGGTGGGAGTTGAAATTCCTTCTGACAGGGGAATCTGCAAGTCGTTCCCAGCAGACCCTCACAATACATTTGGGCCTGCCGCGACGGACCGGCATCTTCCAACAACATCAGAGCCAACTCACCACCAGGTAGTGATCAGTTGACAGCTCTGGGCCTCTCTTCACCTGAGTGTCCAAGACATGTGGTTGCAAGTCCAACGACATGACCACAAAGTCGATCATCGAACTGCGACCTAGGGTGTTCTGATGCCAGGTGCATGTGGACACCCTTATGCCAGAACATAGTGTCCGTTATGGACAATTTGTGAGGAGCACAAAAGTTCAGTAACAGAACACATCTTATATTCTGATGGGGTGGGGGGGTGTCTAAATATATTTTAATAATAATAATATTAATCACTTTGATGATAACACGAGTTGGAAAAAGTGATCTGGGAGCATTTTATTCAAGCGCAAAGTTGTGAAAGTTTCACTCGACATCCCAGTGGTGGTAATATTGTCTGTGACATCATGTGACGCCTCGTGCAGCCATCACACAGGGGCAGTCGGCATTGACAACACGCTGTGCCAAATGCAATGGCAGATGAACGAGCGATTTTTGGATTTTTCTAAAGCCCCTTCTGAGACTGAAGGTCTTTTTGAGGAAGAGAACATCTTAGAAGCGAGTTAAGCAAATGGCGCCATTTTACCATATCGTACCGAGCCATATTAAGACGATATGTGGATCACTACTAAATAACAGACTCCCCGACAGAGAGACTAAGAGGACGAGGAACCCAATGAAATATTCAAAATGATTGGCCCATAATTGTTCGATTTCCCACCCCTTTTACACGTCTTGTGTATGCAGTGTACTCAGGAGGAACCAGGCTGGGCGAAGTAAATACATCAGGAATGCCCAGACATTGGTGGCTGGTGGGGGGGAGCTCCTTTCTCCTCCTCACCCTCGGTGCGACCCCAAGCGACCGCCCACCTCCCCGCCTGACGCACCACTGCGTTGGGGAAACGGCAGCCACCGCTAACGGCGGCCTGCACGCATTGACACATTTAGCACCCCTGACTTGCGTACTTTAAGTCATTATGATGCAGCGCTTTTGTTACGTTCTGAGAGAAAGATTACGTCGCTGGACGTGGATTTCTAGAATATTCCTATCAGGACGCAGATGGCTGTCGACGGAGCTTTTTATTCATACTGCTACACATACACTGACGCCACACTGCCTTTTTGACATTTCCGGAATATTTGCTGCTGGAAATAACATTCCCCCATTTGGAACATTGGATTGGACTATGACGACAATACGTCTTTTGCTTAGTTAGCTTGCGTTACACGCTACTAAACCGTCTTTGTATTTCCATTTTGTTGTTTTGTGTTGTGTGTGATTAAATTGTCTTTAACACAATACAAGTGCTTTATTATATTTTGCTGGTTTGACCAAGGGGATTTATTCTAAATTCATAAGTGAGATATGCTATAAACTGTGAGACAAATTAGTCCCCCCCAATAATTTTTTTAATAGCTCTATCCACGCCTACATGTCATGTGGAACCCACCAAGCTCTTGTCCTATGCACCTGTGCAATCATTTTTTAACGACGAATCGGGTCTTTTGGAAACGTGTGAAGAGTGAATCCATCATCCCGAGTGTTTGGGCAAATTCCAGCATTTTGGTTTATATGCAGTACAAGGGGTAAAGACACTCGACCCTGCTGCTGTAAGTGTCTGCACAAAATGGCACTTCCTGGTTCTTCTTCAACTCAAAACAGTCGAGTGAATTTTCACGGCGGGAGATGGAGGGTAGGGGGATCAATATACGGCAACATTCTGATGTGCCGTGAACAAATGGATGATCCCATTCTGGCTGATTATTTTGGTTTCCAACATACAAAATTTCATGTTTTAGGTGTCAGTGGCATTTTGAGTAGTAGTAATTTATTCTTGTGGTTTAAATGGACGTCAGAATAAATTTGATGAGCAATTAATGCCGAAATTTAAAACTGTGGGGGGGGGGGGGGTAGTCAGATGTGTACATTGCAAAAAAAAAAAAAAAAAAAAACAAATAGACGACTTGGAATGCAGGCATAATTCAACTCCACATGTATGGAGAGTTAATGGATATTTATCACACATTATTGGAGAAATAGCTTTTGAATATTTTGTCCGAGTATGGTGAGCTAGAGGCCGAAGACATGCTGCTGACCTAGCTGAGCCTCTTGGCTTATCTGTCCGAGCACCTCGTGCATGACGCAAAGCAGAGTACACCCCATGCTTAGCAACTCATACAGGAACACATAGTCATGCGAGTAACTTCTGATGTGCGTACCCACAGCTGTGAAAGACTCACGCACATTGCCTAAAAGATGTCCAGGAATCACACACACAGCCCGGCTGGCATGCCTTGGCCCACTCAGGCCTCGCCTAAGCAAGGAAACCAGGGTACCTGAAGGTTGGATCTGGATGCCGCTTGTCACCGAGTTTCTCCCATTGTCTAGCACCAAGGATGTGACACAGCTATGGTCCTCCTGCCCAAATTGAATCACAAAGGACATTAGATATACAGGACAATAAAATGTGGTATTGATAGGACATTCTTTTGCTACCAATTATAAAAAGACCCTGTGCAGTGAAATCAGAGATTAGTTTCTAAATAAATTATGTTTTTATATAATCTGATTTCATGTGAGCAAGTGACCAGGGAACCTATTCTGCAGGAACATGATCAATAAAATGATCTGGAAACTGCTCATCTGGGAACGTACGAACCTCATGCGACTAATGCGCTGGGGCGGTATCTTGCTTGAGTTTTTTTTTCTCACTTGTGAGGTTAAAAGGTAAAAATTTCTGGAACAAGGACTCAAGATCTCATAACGGTTGAAGAATCCTTCAGAAAGGAATGGATTTCAGTGACTCAAATTATTGTCAGATGTTGGTGAGGAAAGCTTGAAATAGTGGCTTAATTGCTTCAAGGGAATTAAATATGTCACTGCAAATATTCTGAATGTAGATTTTTACACCAAATTCCATATACATTGTTTCAGAATTAAATTCCAAAAAAATAAAAATAAAAATCCCAACAACAAGGGGAGTATGGTGGATCAGCTGGAAAGCGTTGGCCTCACAGTTCTGAGGTCCCAGGTTCAATCCCGGACGCGCCTGTTTGGCGTTTGCATGTTCTCCCTGTGCCTGGGTGGGTTTTCTCTGGGCACTCCGGTTTCCTCCCACATCCCAAAAACATGCAACATGAATTGTACACTCTAAATTCCTGTAGGTGTGATTGTAAGTGCGGCTGTTTGTCTTTTTGTGCCGTGCAGTTGGCAAACAGTTTAGGGTGTACCCTGCGCCTCCTGCCCGTTGACAGCTGGGATAGGCTCCAACACTCCCGCGACCCTTGTGAGGCTAAACAGCTAAGAAAATGGATGGATGGATCCAAACAACAACAAAAATCAGTATTCATAGGAAAACCAGTAACCGCTGAGTTAAGACCTTTTCTAATGAAACTGCAATGTTAATCACTTATTTTACATGAATAAAAATGGCTATTTTATCACCATACAATAAATGTTAATCTTCATATAAATATTGATATTACACTTGTATTTACCTTTCTTTTCCTGAAGTGTGTACTGGACTGGTACTGAGTATAATGCATCTTACAATAGAACTTTGCTGGAGGAAAAATACAAACAGATTATATACATTGAAGGCAATTATTTCAAGAAACGAATTTTGGAAAAACAAGATTAAGTCAATTTATTGACAGTGACTCATGCATACCCTCATATGAACTGAAGGTGTAGCCACCCAGACGGAGGGTGCAGTTACAGACATCACAGCGGAAACACTCTCTGTGGAAGAAGTATCCTTCAGCGCTCAGTCTCTCCATTATGTATACCCGCTTAGAACAGAAGTGGCATATATCGCTGCCCCCAAATCCAGATTGACATTCTTTACGACTGACACACTGAGAAAAGGATAAGACACAGCAAAAAGGTTAAAGTTACTTTTTGGGTTTGGAATTCAAGATAAATAATATTGACATCCAAATTATTAACTAATTTCCAGCAGTGCATTTAAAAGAAGAATAGGTTCCTTTATTTATGAAAACTTACATGGAAATCAATGTTAGAAAAAAAAAAGTACAATACCAACATTTTCATTAACTTTCCCCACCCGAGAATATTAAAAAAAGATGAGAAAAATGCAAATGCAAACCAGCAGCCAGCAACTAAGCTGCATTGAATCCAGTCTATGCACAACCTATTTCGGCTGTTGGCAAAATGGATAAAAGCACTTCTTCGTTGTTTGGGTGGGTTAAACGGAACAGTATCATTATTGCACCCCTGGGAACTTTAAATGTCTCCCCTGTATTTTTTCAATACAAGGCACTACAGAGTCACAAAAGATGATGACAGCAGATGATTTGGATTTCTTTGTGGATATTACACGTAACATACATTTAGCTTTTGTTCGAACAGCTGTAAATAAAAACATTCAGGCAGTTCAGATTCAATCACGTCATCAATCCCAGTGATGCTTGTTAGCGTAGCATACAAAAGAAATCATCTGTCCCGTTTTCTGTGTTGGTCATGTGACGTTCCGCAGAAAGGGGCTTGCAGTAGTTGCGATGTAATAAATGACAGTTAAAAAAGGATGGGGATGGAAGGACGGAAGGATGAAAGGAAGGATGAAGGTGAAAAGCGAATTTTTATAATGAATGTACTGTACAAGATACAGACCTGCCAGAATGTTGTCCTTGCACAATTTGATTTCCAATACGATCGCGGTACCAGACAATCTGCCTTTACAAAGATAATCTTCACTTTTAATTTATACTGTTGGATATCCAGCGATAGTGCAGCGACATACCTCTGCAAAATTAGGATGGCTCATTTTTCCTTCTGATGCTGGAAAAGCAATTCGGGGATGTCATTTGAAACTGTCAGGAATTGTACTCGATTCTTGAGTAGTTTTACTCATATGAGTCATGAGGCATCATTTGAGGGCTTTGCTCAACCAAATGCCATTATGCTATTCTGTTTTTATTTGTTATATATTTTTATAATAGTGTGCTCCACATTGCATCAAAATGTCAATAATGTGCACATAACCAATAAAAAAAAAAAGTCTTAAAGGAACGTCAGATTTTTTTTGACAGGGTATGTGAGTTTGAGGAGAGTTGGGAATGTTTTATCAAGACTAGTTGGATTATAAGCCATGTTCAATGAGCATGAAGCTTTATCAATGCATTCTAAAACATTTTATGTGATGGCATGCACAATGCAGAACTATGTGAGCATTTTGTCATTTCCTAGCTTTTCTCACAAAAAGTGCAGAAAATAATGAACTTGACCATTTGATTCCTACATGCAATATCCACACAAATCTTACCATAGCAGCACCGGGCCTGTGATCTGTCTCATAGAGGATGGCCAGTATTTGCGCTTTAGCATCAATGGTTGAGGACACCTTTCCAACTGTACGCTAATATTGAAACCAATAGAAATGCAATAACAACAGAGGGAAACAGAATATCCACAAGAGAAAGTCATATTGAGAAAAGCTGACAGTCCTTTCCCTTAAAAAAAACCTGCATTTAGGCTGAGTTATTAACCGGTACCTCTTTACAGTAGCTTGGCGATCCACGTGGAAAACTTACAGCGCTAACGACTGATTTTCGAACATCTTCTTTAGGGTCTCTCAAACCATTACTTCCGTTACACTAAGACATACAGCAGAAGGAAGACCAACCTATTGAAACAATTTGTTTATGCTGATTCGAAACTATATGTTTTCAAATCGAAGCATGCACAGGGTTGCTCCATTCCATGCATCCTGCTACTATTATGTCAAGCTATTGGCACACATAAATTACCTTTGTGTTTCTATTGCATTTGTGGTTCTCGGCTGTCTCATGGGCAGTTTTGTTGATTTGTTTGCTTTCAAGACTGTCCTGAGGATTGTATTCTGTCCCTGCAAAAACTGGATCCGAGGAGAAGCTGATTTCAGGAAGCGGAGATGTGGTATCCCGGCTCTCATGAGAACCAGATATTTCAGTGAGGACTTTGCTGTTTATAGACAAAGAATCCAAATGACAAGCACGCTGAAGACTTTCGGGGTCAGCATTCAATGAGCGAAAGGGGAATTCTTTCTTGTGCTTATTGTGAACAGGATTAGAAGAGAAACCAGCATGGGCAGTAGGATCAGGGACAGGGTGGACCACAGGGTAGGTTTTGCTGCTTTTAGATGGAGATATAGGAGGGAGGGAGGTAGATATTTCAACCTAGAGAAGATGTCAGAAATTAAAGACGAAATCAGGAAAAGGACAAGAAATTAACACAATGATGAGTAGAACCTGTGCTTCAGGAAGAGAGAAAAAATGAGGAGTAGGTTTGTTGGAGCCAGTAAACAAGGACGAAAGGAGGACAGCTCTTTCTTTAATAGTCTTTTGGGCAAACTGTCGACTTGACAGCCTCCCAGTTTTACTCTGCAGGGTGGACCAATACGAGGGAGAAAAAACAGGAACATGAAAATACATTGACGATACATTTCTGTATTAATAATAATAAGCAAACATCTTTAAAAATAATGTATTAAATGCAGCTTTGTGCTTCTGTTAAATGCCATTAAACCCATTTGTTCACCTGCTTCATTTCCTCTTCTAACCTCGGTGAGGACAGAACATTGTCCAACAGAGCAGAGCCAGAAAAATGGCTGGCTTGAGGAACAGGAGATGTGCAATCTTGGTAGGGTAGTTCAGGACTTGAAGAGTACAAAAGGCTATTGGAGGGTGAAGGAGGATAAGAAGATGTGGGAGAAATGTGGGAATTGTTTTGAGGAGCCATAGAAGCAGGATTTTCCAGTAAACGAAGGTAGACAGAAGGCTGAGGAGATGAGAATAAAAGCAGGGTGTAACAGGAAAAAAGATTTAACTACATTCCTATGAAGAAAAGCAACTTGAAAAACCATATTTCAATGTTGCATAACAGCAAGAGATACAATTTCCAGTTTAGAAAATGAGTATTTGAACACCCTGCTATTGTGCAAGTTCTCCCACTTAAAAATCCTGGAGGGGTCTGAAATCTTCACCGTAGGTCCATGTCCACTGTGAGAGAGATAAACTAAAAAGAACGATCCAGAAATTACAATGTAAGATTTTTTTAGCTATTTATTTGTGTGATACACCTGCAAATAAGTATTTGAACACCTGTCTATCAGTTAGAATTCTGACCCTCAAAGACTTGTTAGTCCGCCTTTAAAAGTCCACCTCCACTCCATGTATTATCCTGAATCATATGCACCTGTGTGAGGTTGTTAGCTCCATAAAGACACCTGTCAACTCCATACGATCAGTAAGACTCAAACTTGTAACATATCCAAGACGAAAGACACCAAAGACAAAATTGTACAACTCCACACGGCTGGAATAGGCTACGGAGAAATTGACAAGCAGCTTGGTGAAAAAAGGTCCACTGTTGGAGCAATCATTAGAAAATGGAAGAACCTAAACATGAGGGTCAATCAGAGTGGAGCCCCATGCAAGATATCACGTCGTGGGGTCTCAATGATCCTTAGAAAAGTGAGGAATCAGCCCAGGACTGCACGACAGGACTTGGTCAATGACCTGAAAAGAGCTGGGACCACCTTTTCCAAGGTGACTGTTGGTAATACACTAATACGTCATGGTTTGAAATCATGCATGGCACGGAAGGTTCCCCTGGTTAAACCAGCACATGTCAAGGCCCGTCTTAAATTGGCAATAACCATTTGGATGATACAGAGGAGTCATGGGAGAAGGTTTGGTGGTCAGATGAGACCAAAATGGAACTTTTTGGTCATAATTGAATGAATGATGAGTTCCATCCCAAGAACACCAGCCCTACTGTGAAGCATGGGGGTGGTAGCATCATGCTTTGGGGGTGTTTTCTGCACATGGGACTGGATGATTGCACTGTATTAATGAGAGGATGACCGCGGCATGTATTGTGAGATTTTGGGGAACAACCTCTTTCCCTCAGTCAGAGCATTGAAGATGGGTCGTGGTTGGGTCTTTCCAACATGACAATTACCCGAAGCACACAGCCAGGAAAACCAAGGAGTGGATCTATAAAAAGCATATCAAGGTTCTGGCATGGCCTAGCCAGTCCCAGACCTAAACCCAATAGAAAACCTGTTTCGAAAATTTGACCTCTGTAATTGCAAACAAAGGCTACTGTACCAAATATTAACATTGGTTTTCTCAAATGTTCAAATACTTATTTCCAGCTGTATCACACAAATATATCGTTAAAATAAAATCTTACATTGTGATTTCTGGATTTTTCTTTTTAGATTATCTCTCTCACAGTGGACATGCACCAACAATGAAAATTTCAGACCCCTCCATGAGTTCTAAGTGGGAGAACTTGCAATATGCAGGGTGTTCAAATACTTCTTTTCTTCGCTGTATGGACAATCAGTATCTACAATCACACATTTACAAAGAAAGCATGACTGGGAGGATACCTGCCACTTGGGTCGTTGGGAGCACAGAGTAGGAGGAGGAGGAGGGAGGTCATACTTGGGCTTCACAAAGCGAGGATTTTCACACCCCTCCTCCTTTGCGTGAGAAAGCAGGGTGGAGGAAGATGAAAGAGGTGAAGAAAAGGATGGGCTAGTTAGGTCAACCTCAGGCTGATTAAAGAAGGAATGAGGAAAAAAGTGAAGAAAAAGGAATATAAAGCTGGAAGGAAATATCACATGATAAAACTGTTTTGTGCATGTCTATATGAACCTATACACGTCCTTACGTAAAATATAACTCTGTATTCCGAGAAATACTGTTTACAGTAGTTCAGTGATTCAATCACTATGCTGCAGCACACTGCTCTGTGAGAGCTCATCAGATGTACAGTGGGAAATTAAATTACAATAATTTACTATAGATAGTTCTTTGTTCTTCGATGACTAAGGTACAGTGACAAAGAACAATTAAATGCTTTGTTCAGCTGTCATCAGAAAGCACAATTAACCTGTGCATCCACCTATCGACATTCATACAAAAGAATAGCTCTCTGTTGAAACAAACAGATCCATATTTCACACAGTAAGTTATTTTGGGAAAAATGTGGGAAAGGATAATCATTATTAAAGTATACCGCATATTGTTTTTGTGTGTAGATGAGGTTTTTTTCCCCAATGCAAAATATTTATCTGGGTTCAAGAAAGGCTGGAACAGTGGCCAAGTTAGAGCATCTGCCTCACAGTTATGATGACCAGGGTTAAAATCCCGGCACCGTCCACGTGTATTTTGCATGTTCTTCCTGTGGTGGGAATGGTTTCCTCCCACATCCCAAAAAAAAGCATGGTAGGTTAACTGAAAACTTGCCCACAGATGTGAACTGGAAAACTGTTGTCTCTGCCGTCCATAAAAATATTTTGGTTTCCAGTAACAAGAGTGGGGGAAAAAAAATTAGTAGGTAGGTTGATCGGAACATTTTTTTTTTTGTAAAGGTCCATTCCATGATATTCTGCAAATATTTTGGCCCATATAGTACCAATAAATATATTCAGTCTGTTAACGTAGCTTTTGTTTTAGCCATAAATTATATATTTATTCCTTCACATTTTCAACTTCCCAATAATGATTTAAAATAACTGATGTGCATACCTTGATAACATACGTAGGTTCTTCTTTGGATATTGAATTTGGAAATGAGGCGCTGGCTCGGTCGACCTCTTCCAGAACTTCGTTAAAAAGGCTTTGGTTTCCCAGATCATCTTTTTTTTTTTTTTTTTTTTTTTTTTAAACGAAAGGAAAGGTCTTGACTTTTCCTTGGCAGCTGCCATCATAGTGACAAATGCATCAATTTTGGGCCGTTCAACTGTGACATTTTTCCTCAAATGAAAAAGCACTACCCCAAGATCCGGATCAAACTGTAATAATGTCTCAAAATTATGAGAACATTCGCATTGGATGCCACTGTGCATTTGCCCAAGTTGCAGTGCTTTTATCTCTGACAGCATGTCATCTCCCAATTCTTCTAGGGCAATTTGACTCCATCCTAAAGTGTTAAAGAAGGGCTCACCTTTCTCAATTTATAGTATTACTCACGATGTGTTCGCCGTTTAAAATAAGCGAGAAAGGAAACGGCACTCATATTTGAAAAATGTACGGGTGTGGTCAGTCATGCCCGCAGATAAAAAGTTACGGGTGTGGTCCACCAGTCATGCCCGCAGATAGAAAGTTGCAAGTGTGATTAGGGATGGAATGTTGAGACCTTAAAATAACGTAAGAGTTGTTATACCCGAGTATGTAGTTGTTTCCTAATACCATCATCTTAATTTATTGACACTGCACAGACAGACAGACATTTTTAAAGAGGTCAATAGACATTCAATTTCAAAACAAAATATTCATATAATCAAATCATTTTATTTCATCATGATGTGTTATAATATTGTGTAATTTACGGCGCTATCTATTGTCAATCCATTGATGAAAGCTTGCAGTTGATTATATCTTCCTAAGCATGGAGAGGGGAAAAGTTTTCAACTTCAAGATAATGCAGTACCACGGGGGAAAATTATATGGACAGACTAGTCTAACATTAGAACTTAGAGCAAGTCAAAGTAAATTACAATCTCGTACTTTTTATATTTAGATACTGAAACATTACCTGTGTTATATCCCAGTAATGTTTTCAATGTGACTCGGGGGTGCCCAGATTTTTTTCCCCCAAGATCCGGCGTAAAAACTGCAAAAACAAATATGTGCGTTTCATCTGAGATGTCACGCTGTAGCATTCCCTAACTGGACAAGCCAAAAGAAACTTCTACATACATTTCAAGCACCCAGCCTCTAGCGATTGACCGGCGGGGCTGTGGTGGGCGGGTGCACTCGCGCATCACCGCGACTGCTGTAAATAGGAGGCTGGCTTGCCTTTTTGTGCGTGCGCTCGACGTATTGGCCACACCTGAATCAAGCGACGAGGTGGATGATAGTCTAACGTCTTTTTTGATGTTTTTTTTTGGGGGGGAGGCACACTGTCAATCAAAACTGCCTAAAGATCGACACATTGACAACCCCTGGTGTAACTAAATTTCCTTTGACATGGCTCATTATGTTGATGACTTTCGACGTAAATGGGTTCGCAGCATCTGAAGCACCTCGGAACCTCCTGCTGAATATTGATTGTTGAGGATCAGGCTTGTTCTATTACCAATGTTTATGAAATAAACACAAATTAATGTCAAGACTACACAAAACAAACAACGTGTTTCAATATTTTTTTTTACTACTACTCAACTGTGCAGATATGCGAGTGCGATGGCGTGCAAGCGTGATCGCGCCCGTCAAATGTGAGTGACAAACGGCACGCCATCCACCATGATCGCGTGAGGCAGACTGCGACAAAATCACTTCGTGATTGGTTAGTATTTGAGACAGGACTTGGGTTACTTCCCTTCTCCAGACTTACGTCCCCTTTGTGTAAAAAAAAAAAAAAGAAAAAAAAAAAAAAAAAACTTTGGAAATTTTATTTGCTTTTGAATATTTATGGTCGATTTAGTTACGGGAAGCCAAAATATTTTTATGGATGGCTCTATTCAGTGGTACCGCTACTGACGAAATTAATTCCCTCCAGAAGTCGTTTCGTAACGTGAATTTTTTGTAAGCACATTTTACATGTAAATAGCTTAATCAATTACATGAACAAGACTAAGATACTTGGACTCCATTACTCGGGGTAGGATCTCATCCCGATCTGGAGAGGGCATGCCACCCTTTTGAGACTGAGAACCATGGTCTTAGATTCGGGACATGGCTGAATGCCTTCCCCAATTCCACAAAACACCCGTAGACTGGTTGGGCAAACTCCCATGCACCCTTGAAAACCCTGTCGAGGGTGGAGAGCTGGTCCACTGTTCACGATCAGGACGAAAACCACACTGCTTCTCCTGAATCTGAGATTCAATTTTCCTACCCAGCAGCCCTGAATAGACCTTATTGGGTAGGCTGAGGAGTGTGATCCCCCTGTAGTTGGAACATACCCTCACAGAGGGAGTTTTTCAAAATCCCCTACTGCACATATAAAGTGTTCCGGAAAAAAAGCATACAGATACACCATTTTGCTAGGCCAAGCAGGTGAACAGGAGCGGTTTATTAAAAAAAAAAAAAAAAAACTAACTACCATAAATAAATAAGCATTGCTTAAACAGTACAACCAGCACATTGATCGTTTCACTCAGGTCACCTTCAGGTCAGGTGACAGAGCTCTTTACATCACGGCTCTATATTAACTGAAAAAAGGCATTAAAAAGCCCAAGATGGACTACAGGAGGAGGATGGAGTCCCACCTTGGCAGCAACAGACCTCAGGAGGTGTGGCAGGGTTTGCAAAGTCTCACAAACTTCAGAGGCTGTGATGTGACACCAGGAGACAAGCGAGTCATTTATCTTTGCTCGCTTTGAATCACCTCGGTGACACTCAGCTTCTCCAGTACCCCCCCACCACCACCAGGCTCCAGTAACCCTCCACCTACTGTACAGGGGCAAGATGTGAGGTGTGTGTGCTCCTGGCTGTGAACCCTGGTTAACGTTTTATTTTTAATTTTACAGTAAATTTCAACTGGAACTGGCGATAAACAGCTTTGAGTTATAAAAACAAAAACCGCTGCCTCTTTTTTTCTGGGAAACTGTTGCTTATTGTGAAGTCTGTTGACACCATCTAGCGCTTGTATCCATTTTCTTGCTGGTAGTCAGAGAAAAATAATGGTCCAACAATGGCTTCATCGTAAGTCTAAAAAGTCAGATCACTCAGTACAGCTAGAGGTGTATTACACTCCATTCCACTCCATTCCAAAATCAAAGCTAGTTCATTTTTTATGGAGCAATGATTTACTTTTTCAGGGAACGTAAATTAATTCGCTGCCATGTAGTTGTTTTGAAGTAGTGAATGCAGAAAACAAGTACTCTAGATGCAAACTATATGAACTCAAGTATTCAAAAGTGTATCATACGTGCATGCATTGACTACTTATTCATATCTAACCTTCCCATGCTTTTTGTCTCCAGAGTTCTCCTCAAATTTGGCCAAAAGCTGTGTTGCCATGGATCGGACCTTGTTCTCCCGTAGTTCTCTGTCATCACCTCCTGAGGGCGCACCGTGACATGATAACTTGATGCCCATTGTACCCAAGGAACAAAATTAGCAAGATAGAGTGGAAAATAGTTAGTTTTATCAAATGACAAACATATGATGACTCATATTTCATGGTTTTGTGGTAAAATAATGAACCTACCTCTGTGAGGTAGCAGCTACCCTTTCGTCGCCTCTTATTAACAGAGTCGTCATCCATTTTTGTTTCATACTGCAAAAGCAACCACAATTTATTTTTTAGCATTATAATGAAACCAGTCAATGCTTTCCATTTTCCTCATAATGTTCAACCCACAGACAACCAACCATTCATGCAATCAGAGATAGAACACATATGCAGATTATTGATCATTGTCAGGCACATGCACACAGAGGAAAATGTTTTAAGAACTCTCAGTTATACACCCAGACACATGCCCTCCCTCCACCTCCTCTCTTCCTTCTACTGCAGTGTGCTGGAGCAATGAAGCAAAGAGTGGTGGCAGAAAAACCCACCTGTCAGCAGTTTTGATTTTGTTTCTGGTGTTTCAACTCTTGAGGTGAGTGGTGATGAAGGAAATTCTCAAATTCACAAATGACATGACCAAACGTTTAGCTTTCTTGCTAACATACTGTTTATACTGTATATGAGCTACTAGCTGATGTGTTAGCTTGTGTACTGGGAAAACACAGGTGCATACAATATGTTGTATCTTGGGCATAAGTGAAACACTGTATATGTAAATTGTGATCTTAAGTAAAATGTGCAAATCAGCATGATTTGGAATTGCCGAGCCATTGTAGAGGTGAAGCATATAGGAAAACAAATCACAATTTCTTCAGTTACCGTAATTTCTCAAGTATAATGGTCCTGAAGTATAACGTACACCCCCAAAGTTGACCTAAAAAAAGTCTGGAAAAAACCCTTCTACCAATGTACAATGCGCGCCACCAATTTGCTGCTATCCATATGCTCAAAGTATTGGGAATTATCTGTAGTTCTATTTCACTAGTTTTGTACTTTTGTTTGTACTTGTATCGTGTTACAAAAAACATCTGTACAACAATCAATAATAATCTTTTTGCATGTACTGATGCAGAGGTAATATATATCTTGGGACTGGCCACAGGACACGCTTCTCCTGGTCCCTGCGATTGTCAGAAAAGAATCCCTCAACCAACTCAAATAAATGCTCAATAATAGCATAACATTTTATTAATACTGTTGATAACATATTAAAGTATTGAACTATTTAACACTTTTTAACGAACATTTTTTGGATTAAATATTTGTGCATAAAACGTTTGCGCATCGTGCAGTTTATCCACTACATTACACATCCTTGGCCAAGACTTCAAAAGAAGCATCTGACTCATTTTCAATCTGAAAAATATCCATCCTAGCGACCTTTGGTGAATCACTGTCAAACTCATCATTGATGAATTGGTTCAGTTCTGGTGGCTCCTGCATTCATGAACAGTGATCCCATCTTGCTCCCACAGCATGTCATCCTCTGTGTCATCCATGGCCTTTGTGAGGAAACACTTTTTGGAATCCTAAGAGTCTTTGTTTCCTTTATTTCTCAATATTGTGAGCACTTTGAGGGAAAGGTCCACTGTGCTAATAGCGTAGCCTCTTGCCCCTGTTCAGTTACAATCTGTAGTAGCTCTTATTGGAGTCAGGTCCCGATCAAAACAAAAGCACAAACTACATAGAAATGAGCGTAATGGGCACTTTAAAAAAAAAGCGAGCATTTAAATTGTGCACACTATCTTTTTTTTTTTTTTTTTTGAACTCCGTAGCTTCAGCTGACGAAGTTTTGCTTCCAGTTTGGCCGGTCATCGGCCGGAGAGGTGAAACATTTCTTTTAAAAGCGGCCGCACAGAATTTTTTTGTCATTTAAGTTAAAACAAACTCAGGGGCAGTCGCTTCCAATGTTTGCAACAAATATGCTACGCTACCGATTGTAAAATGTAAAGCTCCTCCCCCGCCCCAGGAGGTCAGCATTCAGAGTTCAGGTTGGTGGCGTACATTACTGTAATATATATATATATATATATATATATATATATATCTCAGTTGTTCATCTTGCTGCCATAATTATCTTGCGTTAAAATAAACATTTTGATGCTGTATTTGAAGATTATTACTTCATTGTGTACCTCTTCCTGGTGTAGTCAGTTATTCTAAATATAGACTAGTAGTGTACAAAACAAACAAGTGTCTCAGCTTCTTTTGTTCTTGTTTACTCTTGCGATAAACCGTGATTACTGAAGAAAAAAAAATTGTGTGGCCAGACAGTTAAAAAATAAAGAAAAAATCTTTTGAGTATTCACCAATAATTAGTGTCAGGGTTTTGAAATAGGTAAGCCAGAGATGTCTTATTTATAAGTGAATAAATAAGCGCCCCCCCCCCAAATGTGTGCACATCCCTGATCATTGTTCTTTCTTTAGTGTATATAATCAAACTCTCAGTGAAAGATGACTAATGGTGGTGCTCTGATTAATAAAGGGGCAAAGAGCTGATGAGGTGCAAAGTGATGTCACATTTTTCAAACTCAAAGTAATAAATTATTCCCAGGAATGAATAAATGAAAACATTCCCTTAGAAAAGTACGTTAGATAACCTTTGGTATCCGCTTTCTGGGCTGTCCAAGGTTGCCTTTTGCTGATTGTTTTTCACTGTTCTCATCTCTTTCTTTTGTTCCTGAAATGTAGAGGCACAGAAGGTACATATAACATTTATAATAGTTGGTTATGTGAATGAAGGTGTGGGATCAAACAAAACATGCAATTGTAATTTAGCATAAAATGTGCAAATGAATGCATCACTGATTGTCTACTGCTTCCTGAATGCAAAATTAATATTTTGTACTCCGAATTTGTTTTTTTATTTTAACAATTGCAAATATACTGTAACCCCATGAAGTAATATGAAACATGTTCCAGTTATAAACAATCCACACTTTCAAAAACTAAGCAATAGAAATCTGAGGCCAAGCCTGAGGCTTACAAATCACATATTACACACACCTACAAAACAAACAAAATGAGTCTACAGCATGCCAGTTTTTGTTTAGGAAAATAAGCCATGGATTGAGATGAACACAGACTAGTCTTTTTTTTTTTTTTTAATTAAAGCATCTGGAAAAACACCTGCTCTGGTGGTATGTATCAGTTCATGTGAAGTGCTCATTTCACTAGACCAGGGAAATGTACTTAATTCGCTTGATATTTGTCCACACTGTTTCAATCAAGGGACGGATCATGGAAGAGTCCCTGATATATTTAAAGATCTCTTTTGATTTTAGTTTTGAGTACTGCAATGCTCCCCCAAAGTATAGTGGTAAAGGGTGTGGCTGCAGCACTCCTTGACTGCATTCGTCAATCGATCAACCTCAGTCGTCTGTGCAACTAACAGAGTTTGTCTCCAACAATGACAGTATTGACAATTAACTTTGTCTTGCTCACGTCATGTTTACTTTATCCTAGGCTACATTTACAGTGCATGTTCAAGTTCAACTACAGTAACTTCAATATTAGTACACAAGCACAAAACTCCAACAATTCAGTAGTTGTACCAAAAATAGTTTTCTCATTCTACAAATCACATCTTCATCATCATCATAACGAAAAAAAACTCTCATTGAAATTCAAATTAATTTCGTATTAACTGTAACGTTAAGATATTTTTACTCTGACCTTTTTTGTTTCCAGGAGAGTTCCTGAAGGCTTCGTAAAATTTGGACAGGTATAAAACCATTAGCAACTTGTCTGGTTCAGCCTCCGCAGCAATTTCCTTTCCTGTCGTCACTGGCTGAATGCCAAGGTGATGCTCAGCAACATCAAAAGCCAACTGGTTGTTTGTTGCCACTTCATCCTCATTGAGGGAGTTATAGTCACTGAGATGGAAAGACAAACACAATAACAATTTGGGTCTGAGATCAGTTTATCACAGACATTCATAGTTTTAACCAGCTTTTAGAACAATTTAAAAAACATTGGCAATACAACTTGTAGATACACAGGCCGAAGCATTGGTACTCTTATATTAAAGATAGGGGAAATAAAACAAGGGCGGCACAGTGGCTCAGCTGGAAAGCATTGGCTTCACAGTTCTGAGGTCTCGGGTTCGATCTCGGACCCGCCTGTGTGGAGTTTACATGTTCTCCCAGTGCTACTGTGGGTTTTCTCCGGGCACTCCAGTTTCATCCCACATCCCAAAAACATGCAACATTGATTGAACACTCTAAATTGCCCCCAGGTATGAAGGTGAGTGCGACTCTTGTCTGTCTCTATGTGCCCTGCGATTGGCTGGCAACCAGTTCAGGGGTGTATCCTGCCTCCTGCCCATTGACAGCTGCGATAGGCTCTAGCACTCCCACGACCCTCGTGAGGATAAGCGGCTAAGAAAATGGATGGATGGAAATAAAACAATCCTCAAATATCTAAATGAAAGTGCCAAACTCCCTTTGCACAGTATGATTTTGTGTGGAGTCTGTAAAGAAGCTGCAGTCGCATCAAAAAAAACCCCTCCAGTTTTCTTGAACCTGCCTCACCCATTCTCAGTCGTCATAACTCGAGTAATTTGCAGTGCTCTCTAGGCAAAACACCATACCTTACATACAGCAGTGTCATCTTCTCAAATATCCCAGACAATTTTGTACTTTCTACTCATTTGGATTAATATGAAGAACCTAGATTTTCTTTTGCCAAAATTAAGGGACATGAGGTTGTAAACAGTGTGGAGGGGTGATTGTACAAAAGGGTCCCGGGTACAAACACCAAAGTCTTCCTATCCAGTTTGTCCTTTATTTAATACAGAACAGTGGTTAATAGTCACTCACTGGTCACCAGTCTAAGGGACACCCAGTCTCACAGCTGGGATAGGCACCAATTCTGTCACACCACTAATGAGGACAAGTAGGAAAGAAAATGGACAAATGGATAAATCCCAAAATACAGGTATGTATAAAAAAAGCTCACAATCATTATACAGTGCCCTGAAAAAGTATTTGCTCCATCCTAATTTTTCTTTTTTTTTGCATATAGATGACACACAAAGGTATCAAATCAAACAAATTTTAATATCACTCAGAGACACCTGAAGGAGACAAAATACAGTTTTCAAATGACAATTCAATTTATTAAGGCACAAAAAAAATCCAAACTTTTCTGAAAAGGTGAAAAAGTAATTGCCCCTTGTGAAATCACAAAGTCACTGTGACCAACCACAAATTTGGGAAAGGTGAGTCTGGAAAAGGTTACAAAACCATTTCCAAGTTTTTGGGGCTCCAGCGAATCACTGTCAGAGCCATTATCCACAAAGACACATAAGTGGAAAAACCAACAAACCTTTCCAGGATTGGACAATCAACTACAAATTGGCCGAGAGTGTGATGACGACTCATCAAGGAGGTTCACAAAAGAACCTCAAACAACATATAAAGACCTGCAGGACTCACTGCCTTCAGTTAGGATTGGTGTTCATGACGTGACCATAAGTAAGACACTGGCCTTTTGGCATCCATGGGAGAGTTCCCAGGCGAAAACTGCTGTCAGCAAACAATACAAAAGCTCGTCTCATATTTGCCAAACACCATCTTTTTCATCCTCAAAACCTTTGGAGAAACATTAGTAGTAAGTAAAAAAAAAAAAAAAAAAAAAAAAACGAAAGATGAATATTTCATTGGATTTTAGTTACTAAATATTTGGAGTGACGCGGATGGTTTTGGTAAAATTGTTTGTATGTTATTTATGCTGCAGTTATCGGAATAACTCTTAATATGTTATGTTAACATACCAGGCAAATTCTCAGTTGTGTCATGTAACGTAAGCATACTGTTCAGCCTGTTGTTGCCTCTATTCTATTTTTATTTAAAATTGTTCGTCATTTAAATTTTAAATGACATGTCCGTTCTTGGTGTTGGATTTTATCATATAAATTTCCCCCATAAATGCGATTTATATCCAGTGCGACTTATATATGTTTTTATCTTCGTTTTTATGGATTTTATGGGTGGAGCGACTTGTACTCCGGAGCGACATATAGTCTGGAAAATACGGTATATCTGTTCCAGTATACACACAAAAATTGTTTTGTTTAAAATAATGCTACTTTTTGTTTGAAAGGTTATCTGTTCTAGATCTCAATTCTGGGAAAAAAAATTGTCCTGTAATGATTTTTTTTAAAGATCCCATAGTTTGCTATTTTTCTAGTATTTGGGATGTAACTGACTCTTTGGTGCCTACGGAAACGTGAAATATGATTTGAAATCGTCTAACCATTTCTAAGTTGCAGATGTTTTTTCTACCAAGAGCCCTAAAATCAGGTTATTCAAATTTCTCGAGCTTAGCTATGTAACTCGAAGATCTCTGCCAACCTCACTGCTTCTGAGAAAACGCCGTCGACATGAGCACGTGTCCTCTCACAAGTGAGTCTTGAACATGAAGGTCACCAATCAGAGGAAAGGGGAAAAGGGGAGAGTCTTAGGCAAATATGTACAAGGCTAAAACAAAACTGGGTCAAACGAGTAGCTGTCAGAGGCCCATTTTGGGACACTCCAAGGTGTTTTTTGAAAAGACTTACAGTTTTATTCCAAGTCACTGTTACAAAGTCACCCAACGGAGATGTAAGTAGCAAAAATGTGGGACCTTTTATATAGAAACCACATCTTCCGCCGATAAAAAAAGCCATCTCTGCTCCGATGTTGCTGGTGAATGTGTATGTGTGTGTGTAAATTTACTAGATTGTCAATCAGTAAGAATCCATGTGTTCTTACATGAGTTCAGGTCTCTGCCGATGAATAAGGGCACAGAGGGCAAGGCCACTCCTCCAGCATGATGTCATGTTGGTGATGTTGACGCCTCTGTAGCCATTAGTCTGTCTCTGACACCATGTCAAGAGGCGGTCGGGGCGCACTTCAGATTCTGTATGAGAGAAAACATTCACATTACTGATATTACAAAATTATGCTTAATGCTGCAATCACCTTTTTCAGTAAAATCATTCCAAAAAAAAAATCTTGTTTTTCTTTCGGCTCGAAGTATGCTCTCTCTAACCTTCTCTCCAAAACATCCAACTTTGTTTGTCCCTCTCATGAGCTCATTTCTAACCCTATCAAACTGCTCACACCAAGCGAGAACCTTAGCATCTTCGTTTTGCCACTTCCAGTTCTGCTTCCTGTTGTTTCTTCAGAGCCACCGTCTCTAATCCATACATCATGGCCGGCCTTCATCCTAGCAGAGTGTCTTCTGTCACATATAACACCAGACACCTTCTGCCAACTGTTCCATCCCGCTTGGACCAGTTTCTTCATTTTCTTACCACACTCACCAGTGTTCTGTATTGTTGACCCCAAGTATTTTAAGTCGTCTACCCTCACTATCTCTTCTCCCTGGAGCTTCACTCCTCCCCCTCCACCCCTGTCATTCACACACATATATTTCATTTTACGTCGGCTAATCTTCATTCCTCTTCTTTCCAGTGCGTATCTCCATCTTTCTAATTGTTCCTCCACCTGTTCCCTGCTTTCCCTGCAGATCACAATATCATCTGCGGACATCATGGTCCAAGGGGATTCCAGTCTAACCTCGTCTGTCAGCCTATCCATTACTACCGCAAACAGGAACGGGTTCAGCGCGGAACCTTGATGCAGTACCACTTCCACCTTAAATTCTTCTGACACACCTACGACACATCTCACCACTGTTCTGCTGCCCTCACACGTGTCCTGTACTATTCTAACATATTTCTCCGCCACACCAGACTTGCATGCAGTACCACAGTTCCTCCCTTGGTACTCTGTCATAGGCTTTCTCTAGGTCTACAAAGATACAATTTAACGCCTTCTGACTTTCTCTGTACTTCATTCCAAAAAAAATAATAAATTTAAAAAATGGAAAAAAAAAACCCTTACAAAAACGTCAAACCTCCATCAACAGATTATCTAATCACTTGGGGCTTATTTCCCGTGGGTTCAGGACCTGTGAAAGGGGCCACAGGCATCGGGTGCAGTGTGAGGTGGGCCGTGGCAACACGTCCTCAAATACAGAAACTGTCTCTGAGGACGTGTTGCTGCCCCCCTCCAATGGTGCTCTGGTATAGGACTTCTGTGCTCATCACGGATTGTCCATAGCACCATGTTCAAGCGTAAGAGTACCCACAGATGGGCTAAGGACCAGTACATGATCAAAACTTGGTCATGTCAACGGACTTGCGGCTGTATGTCTTGGGCATTCAGAGAGGCAGAGCTCTCCACAGATCACCACCTGGTGGTGAGTAGGCTCCGTAGTGGAGAAAGATGCTGATCTCACATTGTCCACATGTATTTTGCAGGTCCGCTGGGAAACTCCGGGAAAATCCCATCAGAAGGACTTTCAACTCTCGCCACCGTCAGAACTTCACCCATCTCTCTGGGGATGTGGAGGACATTGATTTCCAGTGGACAGTGTTCTGAACCTCTAATGCCGAGGCACCCAAGAAGAGATGTATCCATAAGGTAGTTTGTGCCTGTCGTGACGGAAATCCTATTGGTGTAAATCACTGGTAAGTGTGCCATCAAGCGAAAGAAGGATTCTTATTGGACCTTTTTGGCTTATAAAACTCCTGAGACAAGCCGATGTGGACTGGCTGTCCAAGCAGAATGTAGCTTTAGTTTGCTGAGGCAAAAATTTGGACATTGGAGTAGTTAAGAGAGGTCATGGAGAACAACTTTCGGATGGCTTCAAGCAAATTCTGGTTCACCGTCCAGCGCCGTGTGTGTGTGTGTGTGTGTGTGTGTGTGTGTGAGAGCGGGGGTATTTAGTACACAATCAACATGGTGTATTGTGAGTATGAGGCACTGCTGACCTCAACTCGGAACGTTGTGACTCAGTGGGGACACTACTTTAAAGACCTCAATTCCACCGACACACCTTCCCCTGAGGAAGCAGAATCTGGGTTCTCTGAGGCTGAGGTCACTAAAAATGGTAAAAATGCTCCTAAGTACACGTTGCAGGCGTTTTTTCAGCTGATAGGCCTTAAAACAGGTCAACTCAGGCTTACGGTGAAGAAAATGAGTATTTGAACACCCTGGTATATTGCAAGTTCTCCCACTTAGAAATCATGGAGGGATCAGAATTTTTTATCGTAGGTGCATGTCCACTGTGAGAGAGATAATCTAAAAAGAATAATCCAGAAATCACAATCGTATGATTTTTTTTCAATGATTTATGTGATACAGCTGCAAATAAGTATTTGAACAACTGAGAAAATCAATGTTTATATTTGGTACCGTACCCTTTGTTTGCAATTAGAGAGGTCAAACGTTTCTGTAGTTGTTCACCAGGTTTGCACACACTGCAGGAAGGATTTTGGCCCACTCCTCCACACAGATCTTCTCTAGATCAGACATACTGCTCATTGGCAAACGTCAAGCAATTACCTTACCGCATGTTAGTGCATCCTCTCCGGCTGGCGGACTATTTTTTGACTTTGGTGTAACATCGGAGCACCTTTAGTGTGGAACTGCTGTACGGATTCCAGTATGTTCAAACATAAGCGTGTCCATACTTGCACTTGGCACCAGTTCATCAAGATGAACAGTCAAACCCTCACCAGGGTGACAGGGACGCGTCAATGAGCAGCCGCTGTGGCAGATCATATTTGCCCGCACTTGAAGCAGACAGAAACTGATTCCCCACACCGCTTTAAACCTCCTGCGAGCGCCTGTCCTCTAGCAGAGCTTGGAAGCTTGCCCACTGTGCCTCGACCGTGGTCAATGCTGGTAAGCGCAAACTTGCAGCTCATTTAAAGTACTGATTGGTGCGCATTTGGATTAAATTAATAAGAAAAATGACTCATACTGTGTCTGACCATCCCACGCTCACTGACCTAACGTCACAACTCAGCTTCCTAAGCCAATGTTTGTCTGTCCTCGTTTGTGCTATGTATTGTGTTGTCTGTTGTCGATTCCAGTTAGCTCCTATAAAAATTCACTACATGCATCCTCGTTATTGTATTTGAGTGAGGAGAACAGATGAGCTGCTGGAGAACATAAAAAGGATACTGTATTTATCAAACCATCAAAAAAAAAAAATTGGCAAAAGTAGCAGGCATTTGAACAGTTTTTTTCCCCTCTGGTGATGGACCTTTCCGACCTGTCAATCATTCGTAAAAGAACAGCCAATCAGATAGCCGCATTGTCTTAACCTCTGGCTTGAATGCCCCTCTCGCCGTATTATCCCACAAGCAATGTTGGTTGTCAGAAGTTTGCGCTTGGAAAAGTTATTGTTACAAAGAAAATGGCCCTCAGATGCGCTTAGGGAACGTGCAATTCTGATGAAAGACATCCTGCTAGGTTACAAGGGGCCCGGTTGATTCATTTTCCAAAGCCTAAAACACAGTTGACGAACTGTCTACAATGGACTAAGGCTTGTAGAAGACATACAACTCAATGTGGACAATACCATGTACGGAAGTTAGGCCGAAAGCGCGTGTTCAGAGCTGCTTCACGTACAGCATGCGCATTTACATCAAAAGTCATCAACATAATGAGCCATGTCAAAGGAAATTCAGTTACACCAGGGGTGCTCGTTGCATCGATTGCGAGGCAGTGTGATGACGGCGCCCGCCCCCAAAAAAAAGACAGACTCATTGCTTGATTCAGGTATGGCCAATATGTAGAGCACAGGCACATAAAGGCGTGTTCTAGCAAGCGGGCTTCATATTTACGGCAGTCCCGAGATGCTTGTCCCCCCCTTCCCCCACAACAATAAATCACGATCGCAGAGTTATGTTTGTTACAATGTATCGCTATATTGTTGCTACTAACACTGATTATGTTGAACTAAACTTTCAGCATCTTCAAAACATTGTGGGTTTAGACTGTTCGTGTTTATTCCTTGACGGCGCAGTGGATTTAACTTTTCTTCAGATAAAGTTTGTCAGATCAAGAATTTTTATTGATGAAACATTTTAAATACCGTTTTATGTCATGCTCCACTAATATCAGTTGAAATTGGAAATTGGGATTTCTGAGTTTGAGGTTTTAGTTTTTATGTATTGGTTTATTTTATTTTTGATTTACAGTTATGTTATATTAATCCAGTAATTTTGAGATTCCATCCTTAATCACACCCGCAACTTTATCTGTGAGCATGACTGACCACACCCATACATTTTTCAAATGTGAGTGACAGTATCAGCGCTTTATACATTGCAGGAGAACTTTAACTTTGTGAGTGTATGTGTATGTAATGGTGTATAATGTTTTATGCCAAAGAGTCAGGTTAAGGATACGTAATTGCGTGGTCATGCAAGAGAAATGTTTATTTGCCCATTTGTATCATATCAGACTGGGTTCGATTACAAGCCAAGTCAAACGATTACACCCACTCACTTATAAAGACTACAATGATATTACTCCTGATCTTTCCAAGTAAAAAGTACTCACCCCGATTTACACACGCAGTACGATTACACAATTTTCTCCTGTTCAATTTCAATATGAAGTTTGTGAGGCATCAAACTTTTCTGCGTCGATCGCCAATGTTTCACTAACTCTGAAATTGTGTCCTGCTCCATCCAAAATCTTAATTCCGTGTACATATCCTTGCGTGAAATAGTTGAGACCTCTCTGTAGAACTCTCTTGGACAAGTCTGACACATTTGGCAAAAAACATACGCCAATATTATCTGAAATAGGCGATAATTGACTTCAAACATGTTCTGTACATGGCTAAGGCGGCAGAGTTTAAGATCACCATTGGAAAGGTCCATTAAGTCATTGACTTCTTGATCAGCGAACTTAGTGTTTTTCTGCCTTGTGCCGAAGACACTCACACACATCCTGCTGCTTCAATCAGTATTAGAAATGTAATATATATATATATATATATATATATATATATATATATATATATTATATATATATATATATATAAATTTTTTATTGATTTAGTTTTTAATATTTTGTAGACCAAACCATATATTAACTTTAAACTGATCCCTTTGCACAATTGACATTGTCAGCACTTATTTGTATAGATTTTACATCTTGCACGTCTTGTAAGGAAAAGTCCCCCTAAAAGTAAATATCTCTTGTTCTTTGTTCTCGTTGCTATGTTGGTCCTTGTTCTGTATGTCGTACCAGGGCAACACCAACTACTGGAGAAATATTCCTTGTGTTTTACACACTTGGCCATTAAAGCTGATTCTGATCAAGAGTTATGAGATTGATCAACAATAAACAAAAAAGCTTTTAAAAGTGTTATACACGGAAAACAAGTGATGTGGTGTCCCATAAACCAAAATTTAGATTTACAATATGTAATCTAAACATCACACTAAACCAAAAGTCAAACAGGGATCCGTTCCGGTGACTTTCCGCATTCTAAAATATATATATTTTTTTTTTTTAATTTAATCTGGTAACTGCTACACGTCACAGTGGTACCTCTACTTTCAAAATAAATTTGTTGCGGAAGTCATTTCGTCATGTGAATTTTTCATAAGTAGAAGCACTTTTTTAAATGTAAATAGCCTGTGTGTGTTTCTTTCGGCTTGTCCCTTTCGGGGTTGCCACAGCGTGTCATCTCAGATGAACGCACATATGTTTGGCACAATTTTTACACCGGATGCCCTTCCTGACGCAACCCTTCTCAGGGAGTGGAGGCCCCAGTGGGATACGAGCCCACAACCCCTGGTTTACCAAACCAGTGCTCTAACCACTGAGCTACAGGGCCTTTTTAAATGTAAATAGCCTAATCCGTTCTAATCCGTTTCTTTGTGGAGGAGTGGGCCAAAATCCCTCCTGCAATGTGTGCAAACCTGGTGAACAACTACAGGAAATGTTTGACCTCTGTAATTGCAAACAAAGGCTACTGTAACAAATGTTAAAATTTGTTTTTTCAGGTGTTCAAATACTTATTTGCAGCTGTATCACACAAATTGTTAAAAAAAAAAAAAAATCATACATTGTGATATCTGGATTTCTCTCTTTAGATTATCTTTCTCACTGTGGACATCCACCTACGATGAAAATTTCAGACCTCTCCATGATTTCTAAGTGGGAGAACTTGCAATATAGCAGGGTGTTCAAATACTTATTTTCTTCACTGTATACAGTATACATGACAGTGCTAAATTGATATTCACTATATTGATGTGCCTGATGTTTGTTGGGCCTGGCTGAAACAATTGCTTAGTGTTGTAATTGGGTTACCGGCATGAGTACATCCCTCACCCACTTTATAAGAACTGAAGGAAACTAAGATAGTAACAAAATATGTTTGCTTTGTTTATTGATAGACCATCTTTAAGGCTGCAATAAATGTTGCAGTGCCTCAATAATATTAAATAATAAACCTCTACTTCATTTTTCTCAACTTATTTTAATTATTTAATGGTACTTGGAGTGTTCATTCTTTTTTTTAAAGGTTGTATTTGGTATAAAAAGTTTGAGAACCATTGCGAAAGTATTGCAACAAACCCTTGTGCAGGGTCTTATGCTATGGACTAGTTATTACATTCCATTCTAATCCAACTATTTGTTAAACCCTTTAAAATCAGGAATAGTGCACCAAAGTGCTGTACAAAACAATAAATACAGAACACAAAAGAGGTCCCAATAAAAAAAAAATACTAAAATTAAGAAAATGAAAAAGAATGTCTGTCATAAAGATAGAATCAAGAAAATGAAGGAAAAAAAAGTCGATATCTTTAGGCCAAAGATAAGAGATATTTTGAGAAATGACTAAGACAAATAAAGAAGCCTATGTCATATCCATTCCTTAGTTTTGGACCAGAAAAGGCTTAATCTCTTCTGAGCTTTAGCCTGATTTTGAGGACAGTTAGGAGCAGATGACTAGCTGAATTGAGAAAGCCACTGGTCTCCTAAGCATGAATACGCTCTGTGAAGTAGCGCATTGTAAGAACATTTAATTATTTAAAAACAAATGAAAGAACTTTAAAACAAATCCTGAAGTGAATTGTCAATCAGTCAGCCCATGAGGTCTAAATGGGAGAAATGTGCTCAAATTTGTGTACTAGTTAAAATATGTGCAGCAGCGCTCTGGAGCATCTCTTGATGAATAACAGCAGAGGCACTGAATCTCATGAGTGCATTACACCAGTCTTGCCAGGTGGTGACCATGGACCACACCATGGGCTATTGTTTCAAAATGCTGCCTTGATTTTAAGAAATTTAATAAAAGATCTCGTTCTCAAAATGAAGCAGAGAACTTCTGAATTACTTTTAAGATGAAAAGGTGGCACTCTCCCTATGTAAGCAACATTAACACGAAGATCCAATATCATAGCAACTTCTGCAAACAAAAAAAAAAAAATACCTCCGTATATAATTATAATGAATGCTATGATCCTCACCTCCTCTGGAAATGTTGACAGGTTTACCTATGTGACCTTCAAGGTGAGATGAGTCCTGTTTGCCATCAATGAACAGGTGGCGCACCTTAGAGGGAGAAAATTTTAAAAATGTGATGCTTTTTGTACAGTAATATTACATAAGAAAGTTTGCACTTATATTATTTGACAAACAGTAACATTATAGACTAATTTGTTTTAATTCATCCATCCATCCATCCATCCATCCATCCATCCATTTTCTTCTGCTTATCTGAAGATAGGTCTTAAGCAGCATCTTAAGAAGGGGAGGCAGATTTTACTCTCTCCAGCTACTTTGTCCAGCCCCTCTGGGAGAACCCCGAAGCACTCTCAGGCCAGCTGGGAGACAATGTCTCTCCAGCGTGTCCTGGGTTGACATTGAGGCCTCCACCAGGCGGGACGTTCCTGGAACACCTCACTGGAGATGTGTCAAGGGGGCATCCCAATCAGATGCCTGAGCCAATTTATTTGGCTCCTCTTGATGTCAAGGAGCAGCAGCTCTACTTTGAGCCTCTCCCAGATGACTGTTTATCACACTCTTACCTGCAAAAAGCAGAGAAGCAACACTGAGGCTGTCAAATCAGACCCCCTCAACACCTCCACTACTCGTACAAATTATGTCCTTGAAGGTTATGAACAGAGTTTGTAACAAAGGGTAGTCTTGGCTGAGTCCGACTCTCACTGGAAACCTCTTCAACTTATAGCCAGGAGTGTGGAGCAAACTCAGACATCGGTGGTAAAGGGACTTAAGGGACCTTATTATGGGGTTTGGTACCCCATATTCTCAGAGAACTCTCCACAGAAATCCCCGAGCGGCATGGTTGAGTACCTTAAGCATGTCCAAACACACATGGAAACTGGTTTGGCAAACTCCCATGCAACCCCAAGAACACTTCTGAGAGTGTAGTGCTGATTCATTGTTCCAAAGCCAGGATGATAACAAAACTGCTCCTATTAGATCAGAGAATAAACTTCCAGATGGACCCTCCTCTCCAGCACCCGTGAATAGACCTTACCAGAGAGGCTGAGGAGTATGATCTCCCTCCAATCACCCTTCTTAAAAATGGGGACCATTAACCTAGTCTGACAATAAAGGGGCACTGTTCCTTGATGTCCACAACTTCCAGAGCCTTGAGGAACTCCCAGCAGAGCTCATCCACCCCCAGCTACTTGCCACCAAGGGGCTTTTTAACCACCTGGGTGACTTCAAATGTAGGAATAGGAGACCCTGCCTTACACCCCCCCACCCGACTCTGCTTCCATTTAGGAACACCTGTTGGTAGAATTGAGGAGGTCTTCAATGAATTCAGCTCACCAACTCATAATGTCCCAAGTTGAGGTCAGCAGCGCCCCATCCCCACTATACTCAATGTTGATACTCCACTGCTTCCCACTCCGGATATTCCAGATGGAGGAGAAAGACTCTCGATTCCATCTGCAAGTCGTCCATGCCCAAATTTTGCCACAGCAACAACAAAAGTCATACTCTTCATAGCTAGTCTGTACCCTTTCAGTTGGCTCCAGAGTCCTACAGGGCAAAAACGCCAAATATGACTCCTTCTTTAGCTTGATGGTATCCCTTACCGCCGGTGTTTGGTGATTGCCACCATGACCAGCACAGACCATCTTATGGTCAGAGCTAGAGTTGGCCACAACAGTGGAGACATGGAACATGGTCCACTTGGACTCAAAATCCCCCATCCCCTGGGATGGGGGATGACCCTAAGTAGGGCCGTGAAGCCTCAGACAACTTGGAGGTGGGAGGGGCAGACCCCTACACCACAATAAGGTGACGGATCCAGGGGGTTAGTTCTATTTCGATAACTACAATGGATATGGATTAATGTTGAGGAAGATCAGTGTCAGACTGACCTGATGGGGACGTACGCGACTGGAATTAAGGTTGGGATAGCGGGTTGCAGGGTCAATGGTATACTGATCAAAGTTTTTACTGATGTTCTCCGTTGTGGTCTGAGGCAGTAGCCGGTAGATGCTCTCCCTAGGCAACAAAACAAAGAATTAATAACTGCTGCATCAGGTATTTTGTAAAGATACAATTTAACAAGGCAGACAAAAGTGGTATTTATGAAATATCAAAAGCTAATCAAGTAATTTTATCCAAAGTTAAATTTTATATTCTTGTGGAAGATCAGCTATTTGTTATTTTTTAAATGAATGCCGTTTGCAAGTATAAACCAATATCTTAATTTAATGAAATACGTCAAAAAACTATTCTGGATACAGTGGAATAGAATGTATCATTTCACAAGAACACAGTAGGTTTAGGTTAGCGTTCACACGATCAGGAATATTTAGGCCGATGACCATTCAGAGTTTAATAAAACAATAACTGATTACAGACCCAGTCAGAAGATGGAGCAATGTTTTTATTTAAGTGACTTTTTCATTTATTGTATATACATGTGTACAGTATACTGAGTATTTTCTCTATTCCAGTTATTGTCAACCAGTGTGCCTTGGCAAATTAGTCTCATGAGTAATCTTGGTGTGCTGTGGGAAACTATCAAACTTTAACTGCTAAAAAATATTAATTTACAGGGAATAAATGTATGTTTCTTTCTCTATTTATGCCAGTGAGCCAAAGTGACAGAAAAAATAAATGCTTATTCTATTTGATGGCAGGAAGTATACAGTTTATACTTTTGTGACATTGTTTGTTGGTGTGTCGTGGGATTTTCCCTATTGCCTTTGCTCCATAAAGGTTGGAAATCACTGCTCTAGTCAGATTATGTATTATAATCAATCAGGTCAAACCTATGTTACAGCATGATAGAATTAATGAGAGCTCACTGTAGTACTGAAGTCGAATTACTTTTTAATTAAATTAATTCACACACTGAAACTAGAGCATGAATCAACAGAACCCAGCATGTTTACACACAACCTAGCTTCCCAGGCTACATAACATTTTGTTGCCTGTTTGTGAGCAGTATTGTGTTAAAACTACACCACCGTGCCGCCCCCACCAATATTGAGGGAAGACGCATTGAAAGAAGCCGTGTGATTGGTCCACGGCGCGACATCGACCAGTGAGAGCTTGTGTGGATTGATCTTGTGAGCTGATTGGCTGCCCATGATCGAAGCCTCATCCAACAACTTCCATTCCACCCTCGTTTGTCCTTCCTTTACAGCATTTTCGTCTACGCTGTTAACTGCACTTCACAATGCCACTGAATCAATGTACTGATGCGAAAGCTTCCTCCGAAGCACCCACGAGGAAGAGGAAGTTGATGATCAGTGAAAAAGAAAAACTTTTGGATATGATCAGAGCCTGCAGAAGTTATGCTTTTATGGCGCACCATTACGGCATGATTCACATTGCCGCCAAAGCGCTCTGCTGATGCGAAAGCTTCCTCCCAACCGCCCAAGAAGAAGAGGAAAATGATGACTGTCATAAATACGTACTGTAGACATATTTCAAACATTTTGGTACCCACATACAAAAGATTTAGATTCATATTATGAATTTATAATACTGTATATAAATATTATATTTGTAAGGTTTTATAATTAAAGATTTAACTAAAGACCTCTTTTTGTCTGAAATATGCCAAGTACGAATCCTGTTTAGATGTTTTAAAGGTTCTGGTACCCACAGACGTATGTGCCCCCCTACTTCCCGGTTTTTCACTTTTTGCTGCTGGTTCTGGTCCCAATTAACCGCGAAAAACAAGAGATTACTGTAATGCTCGCGTTGTGATGTCATCACCATGGTAACGAGTTCATCCAGTTGCATTTGTGTTGACAAGAACACTCCATGATTGTAAAACATAGGATGAGATAGTATGGAAATACAAAAGTTAATTGCGGTAGCAATAGTGAATGACGAAAATTGTGTTGTCTGATCAATGACCTGACATGACCTGACTTGTTACATGACCAGGAAAATGGATCCAAGTAATTATATTAATACCCAAAATCTTACTTCAGCTCTGAATCAAGTCAGGATATTAATGTGGTTAAGTATTTTACCGGTTGAAGAACAGTTTGGTAGTACAGCAGCTGAAGCAATAGACAGGACTAGCAGTCATGACTGGTGCAAAAGTGGGATAAACCCTGAAGGAGAAAAGCTCAAATAAAAAAAGACAAGAAATACCTTACCACTAACACGCTATGCTCTATTTACATCTACGGTTTTGTGCAAACAGAATACAATAAAACACAGAACATTAGAGAGGGTAATATATTTTAGATATGCAGCCCCGATAAGTGGTTGGTGAACAACCATTTTTTCTCCCATATAAAAATACCAAGAATGATTGCAGACAGTTTATTTCTCGTCAGAGAAAAAACGTTTCAAACAAACCTCTCTGCTAGTAATTCCAGAGGGTTTTTGCCCTCTGCAAAGGCTTTCACCATCCAAGCCGTGTCAAATGCTGCCAGAAAACCCCGAGCACAACCTGTACCCATTGGCCAGAAAGGCTGTGGAGAGAAATCATCGTAATCTTAAAGTAATTCTTTTTAAAGAAGATCAGGCTAATAGTCATTTTCAAATATGATACATACCTCAAGCAGACTATCTCCAACCAATGCAACCAGTAGCTGATGTCCATGTTTCTCCCTGATTAGAGCAGCATTTTCTGAGGCATACATGCTGGTGAAGTCAAACATTGCTACATCTGGCTGCCCGTAGTGATTGATGGCATAGTCCAGTGATGGTAGCTGATAATTTGTGCCAAAGTCAGCTGCCTCCCGGGCATAAGAAAGCAATGCTTCCTGGTTTACATTATCAGTTCTTAGTAAACGCTCTGTTTCCACATAGTCCTAGATGAAAAACAAAAAGCTAAAGTAAATAACATAAAACGAGCTTTATAGTGATAAAGTTGATTTCTCATATTCCTTGCTGATATATTACTCTGATATTAGACAAAATTGTAAAGTAACATAACCACTTGTGTAGATCAGTCAAAATTAATGGGAAACTAGACAGACGAACACAATTATAAATTGCAATTTTCATGACTGAATATAGCTACCACATTATCGTGGTGGAGGGATGTGTGTAATACCAATGATCCTAGGACCTACTGTAAGTTGTCTGGGGCTTCACACCCCTGAAAGGGTCACCTGACATAAACTGGTCCTTGGTGAGGAACCAGACAAACCACGGCAAAAAGACCCCTATGACAACAAACAGAAATGGATTAAAGCTTCCCTTACAGGTCACCGGGGCTCTACTCTGGAGCCAGGCCTGGATATGGGGCTTGAAGGCGAGACCCTAGTACCCAGCCCTCCACTGTTGAGGCCTGCCCGAGCACAGCCCGAAAGGGTAACTTGGGTCTCCCCTTACTATTGGTTCACCACATGTCAGAGGGGCCAAAGGAGTCAGGTGCAGTGTGAGCTGGGCGATGGATGTAGGCAGGGATATTGGAGAGTCTATCCCCAGCTACAGAAGCTGATTCCAGGGGAGTGGTTCTTAACCTGGGTTTAAATCGAACCCCAGCGATTCAGTGAGGGATTCAATGCACAGTCTGCGTGTGCGTGCATGTATCCATTCAAGTCTTTTTAGACTGCAGTTAAATGCCCTATTCATACCATTCAAAACGCAAAACTGGCTCAAGGAGTGTACCATTGCGGTGCTGCACCTTGAGTTGAAATGCTTTGTTCTTTTTTTTTTTTTAACTATATGTATTTAACATTTCACACTTGAGTTGAGTGGTTTCCAAAAATACAAAAAAAATGAAAAAATATTCTCATCTATGAACTGTTTTTGAGGATCATAGAAAAAGAAAAGGAAGAGGTGTGAATTTTCAAAAAATCCGTTCCTCTGACATGAGAGTGGCACTTAAAGGAACACTTTGTCCAAACTAATAGGAATGGGGTAGACATTAAAGGTGAGGAGATGAGGGATCAGTGTTTCTTTTAATGCCAGAGTAATCCACAGATTTCACCATGAAACATCTCTAAATTGGAAAAGTATTATCGAAATTCATTTCTTGCTCAGACATTCCAATATGCCTGGTTGGAAAATTGACAGCCAATCAGCGTTTGCCATGCCTGAAATGCTTCCTGTTCTGAAACCCCCATTGCTCGCGGATACGTTTCATTGAACAGGGAACGTCCACTATCTGGCATTTTGTGGCCGATTTTTGTGAAAAATAAACAAAACAAAAAAAGCATGATGTACAATGTTCAAGCCAGTGCGCTTGAGCCAGATTACACACAGCCAGCACTTGACATGTTGGAGAAGGGGCGTGGCACGAACAACGAACAAAAAGTCTCATTATATAGACCGCGGAGATGTCATGCTTTCTGAGGAGTCCGTTTCGATGTAAAGAATGTACAGCAAGTGTGGTCAGACTTTTCCCCCCCACCCAAGTTGTACTTTTCAAGCAGCCAGCCTCTCGCGAAGGACTGGCGGCGGGGGTGGGGTTGCACGCACGGATCACCATAAATAGTAACCGAGAAGTGTTGTGTGCTCAGAGCCAACAAAGCAAGTATAACAGCAAGCCGATGCTCCGTGTTATTACTACTCCCACGATTGAGCAAAAAAAAACAAAAATAATGTACAATGTTCAAGCGTTTGAGCCAGAATACACACAGGTGGCATTCGACGTGTTGGGAGGGGCGTGGTGCGGACGACGAACAATAACAGTCCCGTGCAGAGATTTGATGATTTTCTGAGGAGTTTGTTTTTATGTAGACAATATAGAGCAGGCGTGGCCAGACCACATTCCCTTCACCCCCCCACCCCACAAGTTGTACTATCCAAGCAGCCACCTTCTCTCGTTCGACCGGCGGCGGGGATGGCGGGAGGAGGGATTTGGGTGGGGGTGGGTTGCATGGATGTGTTTCTTCCGTGTTTGGCTGTTTGGCTGTGAAAGCCGGAACATATCCAGATTTTGCTTGGATTTCAAAAATGTTTATTTACATTTTTTTTTCAATTAATGTTCAAAATATATGTCGTAATAATATTACTTCACATTGGAAGGTTTATTGTACATGTGAATTTTCGGGAGAGTATTCCTTTAAGGGGAATGTCAACAGCAACAGTCCCCATTCACTTCTGGTAAATTAATTGAATTGTTTGTTTTTGCATGAAAAGTTTTGTTGGCTTTGTTCTTTTAACACTGATTTTTGTGTGGAACTATTGCAGTTTGTGCTTCACCTGACTGACTGAATTTACACGGACAAAAAGGATTTTCTATCCATTTTAAATTTAAAACATTTTGCAAATTAGAAAGGGTTCTGTGAAGTCCAAATGAAACTGCCAGGGTTTCATATATCCAAAAATGTTAAGAACCACGAGAGACATGAAATATCATCTCCCTGATAGGTAAGGAGCCCAAGCTGATGTGTGAGGTAGAGATGTTCCGAATAGATTAACTCAGGCTCGCCTCCACACACTATTTGGGGCTCTGGTTCCAATCCTCTTGAAAGGGGTTTGAGTTACCCTCTGGTGTTGCCCACAGTGAGAGAAGGTGTGGGTATACTTATTGCCTCAGGCTCGGAGCATGTACATTGAGGTGTACCAGCTCTATAGCCTCAGCAGGATTCTCAAGGGTGCATGGGAGTTCACCAAACCAGTACACATGTGTTTTGTGGACTTGGGGAAGGCACTCGACCATGTCCCTCGGGGAGTCCTGTGGGAGTTCTTCGGGAGTATGGGGTAGGAATCCCCTGATAAAGTGACCTTGTGGTAATTAAAGGTGTACTCTATACTTTGATTCCAATATTGCAGGGGTATGTGGCAGAATGTTTTTTTTTTTGACTATGAATGAAAAACAACCACCACTCCTTTCGTAATATTTTGCTTAATGGTGTTTTTCTGAAATGCTTGTCCATAATTTGGATCTCATTAAAATAAAATTGTGTTTTGCCTGGTTCTTCAGGTTTTCTTTAAAGAATGGCACCCTATCTTATAAATTGTGCCTGGGTAATAAACCTGAGCACGAGTCTGTTATCTCGTTCACTAAATAAAAGTCAGGCTGTGAATTTCAAAAGACCAAGTAAAGAAAAAAGTGTTTAAATAAAGTGCTGAACTTCATAATATATTTGGGGGAAAAAATAACTACAGATAATTCTTCATGTTTTTATCATATGGGGAGATGCAAAATTATGGATTTTAAAAATGTGTTAGGTAAAAGCGTTTTCCAGAATCTTGAGGTCAACTTTGGGGATGGCATGGTATAAATGGGTGCACATTATACAAAACAAGAGTAAGTGATAATTTAGCTTTCTCCTTGTCTTTCTGAATTTAAAAGATGCGACAACAATGCAGAGTCCTTTGGTGAACATATTGAGTGAACCTCAGGGATGCATCATTCACTGCATGAGGAAGCATTTGACTGATAGGAAAAATAGTGAACAAATCTTTTCAATTACTATTTTTAATAAATTGATTCAGTACACTCAGAAGAACTGTTGTGATCATCACTAAGGTGATAGACCCTATTGTATACCTTTGAAACATTGATTGCGGATGTATTTCCCTTCTTCCAAGTGACCATTGACAACTACGGGCTTGTACAAAATCAACTGAAGGCTAGACTGGTCATCTCCTCGCCTAACAAACTCACTCCTAGTGCTAGATGATTAAAAAAAAAAAAATGAAGACACAAAAGAGCAGAGGGTGAATAACCAAACAGAAGATTGATTAAGGAGGGAGTACTGGAGAGCGCCCCCTCTGGGGACTCCATTCTGTTGGGGGACTTCAATGCCCACGTGGGTAATGACAGTGAGACCTGGATGGGCGTGATTGGGAAGAACGGCCCCCCCGATCAGAACCCAAGTGGTGTTCTGTTACTGGACTTCTGTGCTCATCACCGATTGTCCATAATGAACACCATGTTCAGGCATAAGGATGTCCACATGTCCACCTGGTACCAGGACACCCTAGGTCACAGTTCGATGATCAACTTTGTGGTCGTGTCATCGGACTTGTGACCGCATGTCTTGGACACTCGGAGGAAGAGAGGGGCGGTGCTATCAACTGATCACCACCTGCTGGTGAGTTGGCTGCGATGGTGGGAGAAGATGCCAGTCCGACGTGGGAGGCCCAAACGTGTTGTGAGTGTCTGTTGGGAATGGCTGGCAGATTCCCGTCAGAAGTAATTTCAACTCCCATGTCCGAAACAACTTCGCTCACGTTCCGGAGGAGGCAGTGGACATTGAGTCCGAGTGGATGATGTTCCTCGCCTCTATTGCTGAGGCAGCCGACCGGAGCTGTGGCTGGAGGGTAGTCAGTGCCTGTCATGGCGGCAACCTGCAAACATGTTGGTGGACACCAACGGTGAGGGATGCTGTCAAGTTTATCAGGCATTTTTAGCCTGTGGGACTCCACATGCAGCTGAGAGGTACCGGCTAGCCAAGAGGAATACAGCTTTGGTAGTCACTGAGGCAAAAACCTGGGCGTGGGAGGAGTTTGATGAGGCCATGGAGAACATCTTCAGGATGTCTTCGAGGAAATTCTGGTCCATCGTCCGGCGTCTCAGGAGGAGGAAGCAGTGCACCATCAACACTGTGTATAGTGGGGATGGGGTGCTGCTGACCTCAACTCGGGATGTTGTGAGTCGGTGGGGAGAATACTTGGAAGAACTCCTCAATTCCACCAACACGCCATGAGGAAGCAGAGTTCTGAGTGTTCTGAGGCAGGCTCTTCTATCTCTGGGGATGAGGTCACCGTGGTGGTTAAAAAATGCCCGCGGGGTGGATGTTGTGGGCTGTCCTGGTTAACATGCCTCTGCAACATCATGTGGACATCGGGGACAGTGCCTCTGGATTGGCAGACTGAGGTGGTGGTCCCACTTTTTAAGAAGGGTGACCGGAGGGTGTGTACCAACTATAGGCGGATCACACTCCTCAGCCTCCCTGGTAAGGTCTATTCAGGGGTACTGGAGAGGAGGGTCCATCAGAAAGTCAAAACTCAGATTCAGGAGGAGCAATGTGGTTTTCGTCCTGGACATGGAACAGTGGACCAGCTCTACACCCTCGCCAGGATCCTCAAGGGTGCATGGGATTTCGCCCAACAGTCTACGTGTGTTTTGTGGACTTGGGGAAGGCATTCGGCCATGTCCCGAATCTAAGACCATGGTTCTCAGTCTCAAAAGGGTGGCATGCCCTCTCCAGATCGGGATGAGATCCTAACCAGAGTGGTGGAGTCCAAGTATCTTAGAGTCATCAAGCCGTGATCTCCAGCTCTCACTGGAGCGGTTTGAAGCTGAGTGTGAACCAGCTGGGATGAGAATCAGCGCCTCTAAATCTGAGACCATGGTCCTCAGTCGGAAAAGGGTGACGTGCCCTCTCCGGTTGGGGATGAGATCCTGCCCCAAGTGAAGGACTTCAAGTATCTTGGGGTCTTGTTCACAAGTGAGGGAGGAATGGAGTGGGAGATCGACACACGGATCGGTGCAGCGTCTGCAGTGATGCAGACTTTGTATCGGTCTGTTTTGGTAAAGAGGGAACTAAGTCGAAAGGCGGAGCTCTCATTTTACCAGTCGATCTATGGGCACGAGCTGTGGGTTGTGACCGAAAGAACAAGATCCCGGATACAAGCGGCCAAAATGATTTTCCTTCACAGGGTGTCCAGGCTCTCCCTTACAGATAGGGTGAGAAGCTCGAACATCCAGGAGGGGCTCAGTGTCGAGCCGCTGCTCCTCCGCATTGATAGGAGTCAGATGAGGTGACTAGGCCATCGGATACAGATGCCTCCCGGACACCTCCCTGGTGACGCATTCCGGGCATGTCCCACTGGAAAGAGACCCCGAGGACGACCCAGGACACGCTGGAGAGACTATGTCTCTCGGCTGGCTTGGGAACGCCTCGGGATCCCTCCGAAAGGGCTGAAAGAAGTGGCTGGGGAAAGGGAAGTCCTGAAGCTGCTTCCCCGGCGACCAGACCCGGAGAAGCGCTAGAAGATGGATGGATGGAAGATTGATTAAATGACACTATTACAAATATTTATGGGACTGGGAACTAGGTGACTTAATACAGCATTTTGAGAATTACACAACAGGTCTGGGGTCCCTGGGATATCCTCTTACAGCAATGCACCACGATGACATTAACAAAGACATTATTAAAACAAGGTTGCTCGCAAGCAGATTTCCCAGCATGCCTAGTGCCATTATAAATAAAGAATAAAGAACACGTAAACCTTAGTTATAATAATACTGATCTAACAAATTAGAAAGACATTTAAAGTGGACCACCACTAAAATGTAAACTATATAAATGTGAATCGAAAGAAAGTCATGGGCGTGCATTATGAATAAAAATGTTCCTGATTTTTTTGGGGGTCAATTTTGGACATTATACTTGTATTATACACGAGAAATTACGGTATATCTTCTTTACTCGAGGAGGTATTTCAACAGTTGATTTTTTTTAAATGAGCCAACATGTTTTACAGTTCCTATTTTTACCATTATTGTATTAAAAAAAACACCCAGACTTTCAAAATAGCCTGCAATTACAGTCCAAAATACATAGAAGTCAAAGAATGCCCACACTTTCTGTCTTTTGCAGTTGGGCACTGAGAGGCTGATGTGTCCAAAGTGAGGGGTAAGCAAAAGCTATCTGAAAAAAATATATTTAATTAGAAAATGAACCTAAAATTAGAATTGATTCAAATTTTGGAGGGAATATTTTATCTGAAACATTTTAAATCCAGAACTATGGAATAAGTGCCAGTATTTTCACCATGAACTACATCTTTTAAGTTCACAGAAAGATTTAACAAACCAGATGCCCAAACAGATGTGTTTATGTTGATGTGCATGAACAAGTAAACTTACATTATTAATGACCCCTTTGTCCAGTAGAGACTGCTTCTTTGCTGTCATGACAAAGTAATGGGTATTATCTCTGTAGTAAACTATGTTCTCCAAGTCAATTCCTGAAAATGCAAACAGATAATTTGAGATTGACAGTACAGTACTATTTTGTACGTTTCAATTCAACAAACATACTGTACAGTTAAACGTATATGATACAATAATTTTCTGAAGGACCTGTTTCTTCCTTGAGTTCAAGGAAGAACTTCTGGTTGAAGATAAAGGCTACCCCACTAATCTCTTCCACTTTGGCCTCTGCTGTGGTGTTTCTGTTCACAAAATTTGCTGTAATAGCAATGGCCAGCTTTCCTCGAAACTCCTTGCGGCTGAAACCTACCAAAAGTAAAGAAAGAAAAATGTGAACACAAAAGACAGAGACATTGATTCTCTACAACCAATTGAGGACAATCATAAAACATCAAATTCAAGCATAGCTTGGCAACAAAATGTCTTATTAGCACACTTTCGTAAATACTGAATTCATTTGGCAACGTGATGGTTCGTCATATTTTGGAACACTACATTTGCAACAAAAAAAAAGAAAAGAAAAAGCACTAATTTGTTATTCAAAATCTGTGGCTAATGGTTTATGCAGCTTGTTGAGGTTTGGCGGTTAAAGCTTCAGGTAAATATAGTGGATCTATTTGATTGGCTGTATAGCAGAGTGTGAGAAACTAATTGTATTTCTACCCGATTAATGCAATGTTCAAGAGTAACAGTGAGTAAGCATCAGTGAACAAGAACAAAAAAGGCTCAGTATAGTGTTCTACTAAAGATTTTATTTAGGAATATCAAGTCAGTTTATGGTGAGTGGTGGTGTCTCATTAACATAATACAAAAAGTTATTTGTATTATAATGAGATATAAATTCCTGGCAGTGGCAGTTTATTTTGCGGCTGGAATTGACTCTCTTGGTGTGGGGAGTGGATGACTCATTTGAAAAAACAAGATAAAGGCAATTTAGTTGATATATTGGCCTAATGCAGCTATATTGGGTGGGGCGACAACAGATAAGCCAGTGCAAACTGTAGGCTGGGCTAAAGCACCCTGGATAAAAGCAGAAGGTTGCGTCAGGAAGGGCATCCGGCTTAAAACATTGCCAAACAAATATGAATGTTCATCTTAAGAATCCCATACCAGATCAGTCGTGGCCCCGGTTAATTTCTGCCCCCAGCACCGTTAACCTGCAGGGTGCGAGTGGAAATTCAGATACTGTGGGTCAAAGACGATGGAGATGTGTGAAGCATGTTCTTTGGTAGGAAAAAGAAGAGGAAAGCACAGGGCCTAGAATTGAATGTGGGGTCTTTGAATCTTGGGACTATGACAGCAAAATCTCAGCAGTTGGTTGACATGCTCATTAGAGGAAAGGTTGATATTGTGCATCCAAGAGAGCAGGTTGGAGGTAGTCAGGCTAGAAGTTTAGGAGTAGAGTTTAAATTATTCCACCATGGTGTAGATGGGAACAGAAATGGAACAGGGATATTTTAAAGGAAAAGTTAGCTAAAATATTGTAGCTGAAAAGAGTATCAGATCAAGTGATGAGGCTAATACTTAAAATTGAGGATGTTATGTATGATGTGATTAGCCCAGAGGTAGGATGTGAAGTTGAGATGAAAGGGAAATTGTGGAAGAAACCAGCTTAAGTAGTTCTGAGCACCCCAGAGACAGAGAGCGTTGTGATTGATGCAGATTGTAATGGACACATTGGTGAAGGAAAAAGGGGTGATGATGTTATGGTGAAGTACAGAATCTAAGAAAGGAACTTTGACATAGGTTGACCAGAGAGAGCAGAGGTAGAAGTATGCAGGTGGATTACATTTTATGCAGACAATGTAGTCTGAAGGAGGTTACTGACTGTAAGGTAGTGGTCGGGGAGAGTTTGACTGGGCAGCATAGGAAGGTGGTGTGTAAGATGATTGGTGATGGGGAGAAAGATTAAGAACATAGAGGCAGCGTGGAGAACCATGTGGTAGAAGCTGAGAAAAGAAGAGTGTTGTGGAGCTTTTCAGGAAGAGGTAAGACAGGCTTTTAGTTAGTCAACACTGGACCACTACAGCCAAGGTGATCAGACAGGGAGGAGAGCACTTTGTGTATCTTCTGGTAAGAAAGGGAAGAAGATTTGGTGGTGGAATAAAGTAGAGGAACTCATACAACGAGACAGGCTAGCACAAAAAAGTGTTACACAGAGGACTGAGGAAAGGAGGAAGGAATATCTATAGATGTGACATAGGGCAAAGGCTAAACAAGAGGAATATGACATCTATGCCAGGTTTGACACCAAACAAGGAGAAATGGATCCCGACAGGTTAGGCAGACAGAGGGATAGAGATGGGAAGGATGTGCAGCAGGTTAGGGTGATTGGACGTTTAGAGATACAAATGTTTTTCTGTGCCAGTAGTGTGCTAGTTAGATGGACAGAATACTTTGAAGGGTTAATGAATGAAGGAGAAGGAAAAGTAGAACAGGCAAGTGTGGTGGACTAGGAAGTGGCCATGATTAGTCAGGGGGAAGTTAGAAGGGCATTAATAGGGTGAAAAGTGGAAAAGCAGCTGGTCCTGATGACATACCTGTGGAGGTATGGAAGCATTTTGGAGGTGGCTGTGGAGTTTTTGACCAATTTGTTCAAGAGAATTTTAACAGGTCAGAAGATGCCTGAGGAATGGAGGAAAATTGTGCTATTGCCCATTTTTAAGAACAAATGCAATGCGCAGAGCTGCAGGAAGTATAGATAAATTTGATAATCCACATGATGAAGTTATGGGAAAGAGTAGTGGGGGCTAGACTCAGGACAGAAGTGAGTATTTGCGTGGAACATTATGGGTTCATGCCCTGAAAGAGTAACACAGTACCTTAGAGAAGGTCAAAAGGGGCTACATTGTGTCTTTGTGGAGCTAGTGAAAGACTATGACAGACTACCAAGAGAGGAACAGAGAAGTATGTTAGAATAGTAGGGGACATTTGAGGGTAGAAGAACAGTAGTGAGGTGTGCCATACATGACAAAGAAGAATCTAATGTTGAGGTGGGACTGCATCAGGGATCATCACTTGAGCCCCCTCATTTGCAGTGGCGATGGGTAGGCTGAGTGATGATGTTAGACTGGAATCCCTTTGGATCACAATGTACACACATATCACCAGTAAAAGCAGGGACTAGGTGGAGGAAGACGGGAGACATGCACTGGAAAGGAGAGGAATGAAAATTAAGACAGAATATATGTGCATGAATGAGAGGGATGGAGGGGGAATGGTGAGGCTACAGGGAGAAGATAGCGAAGGTGGATGACTTCAAATACAGTCAACAGTCCCGACCAATGGTGAGTGTGATAAGGAAGTGAAAAAACAGGTACAAAGATGCTGAAACTGCTGGCCGAAGGTGTCATATGTTTAATGTGATGGAAGAATCCGCCAGCATGAAGGGCAAATTTTATAAAACAGTGGTGAGGCCAGCAGTGATGAATGGATTAGAGACAGTGGCAGTGAAGAAATAAGAGGAAGTAGGGTTGGAGGTGGCGGAAATGAAGACGATGTTCTGCCTCGGAGAGAACAGGTTGGATATGATTAGAAATGAGCTCATTCACTCATCAGGGACAGTCAAAGGTAAACGTTTTGGAGAGAAAATAAGAGAGACCAGAGTTGATTGTTTGGACATATCCAGAGATGAGTTGGTGAGTATATTAGCAGAAGGACGATGATGGAGCTGCCAGGAAAGAGAAGTGTAGGAAGACCAAAGAGAAGGTTGAGGGGTGTTGTGAGGGAAGACATGAGTGCAGTTAGTGTTAGAATGATGCAGGAAATATGATTACATAGAAAAAGATATGCTGCGGAACAAGCCAAAAAGGAAAAGAAGAAGAATTGAATAGTCAGGAGCCTCAGTAACTTGTAGAAGAACCATACACAATCACAATAGCATGGCATCTCCCCTGCATTCGCCTGGTCACACACTGTTATGTGATGGCATCCTATCCTTCAACCAGAATTCGTGCCAAGTCACCCAAGATGTTCGCACAAATGTTCAATTCAATTGAAGTGAAGACTGGTGGCAGGACATTTCATCCTCTCCACTCAAAAATTTTGCAGGGAGTTTCTTAAAAACCCACTCTGAGGTAGCGAGCGTTGTCATGTTGGAGAATAGTTTGGTCAAAGACTATCGCAATATGAGAGAGAGAGAAGGCAGCTTTCATAAAATTCTCGACAGGTACCTTTAGGGGATTTGTTTTGAACATGTCATCTGATTTATGACAGCTTTTATGGGTGTTTTATGGCTTTTACATTTAGGGTCTTTGTTTTGATCTTGTGATGTCACGTGATTAAAAATCTCGTTTTGATGGGTAGTATCTTGGGTATGTGACCGCAAAGTCAGACAGGGGTCAAAGTGGTCAGACAGCTTCACACATGGTCAAGTGACATCAAGATGTCTTACTCTGCTGGTTATATAAAACTGTTACTTCCAAGGGTTATGAAACAACAAAACCCGTACGTCAATTGAAGGGTTATAAAAATGAGGGGCTATAAATCAAAAACATCGGGGGCGGGGGGTCCACCACACCGAAATCACGCTTAAACAGACTTAAGGAAGAGGGGAGGGTGAGAAGAGGGAGTCAGGCACACACTGAAAGGAAGTGTGATCAGGACAAAAGCGGGGTGAACAAAGGGTCAGAAAGAACTGGGGGTGGAGGTCACCCATAAACAAGTGACATATCTGGTGCGGAAACGAAGATGCTTTGAGAAAGGGTCAGTGGGAAGAGGAGGTAGGGGGAGTCACGCAGGAACATGTCTGAGCAAGTCATGAAACAGGTGGAGCTGACAGAGGGTCAGTGGGAGGAGTCTATTAGTATTTCACAGAAAAGTGATATCTGGGTATTGAGGGGGATTGGAAAGCTCATATAGAAGTAGGTGACAACAATGATGCATTGTTCACCAAGCAGATTCCACGATTGTCCGTTTCTAAGACAGTGCTTTGCAATTATTTACTGTTATGACCCCCCCAGGAATAAAAAAAAAAATAAAAATTGCAACCCCCGATTACTGAGTTTAACGCAGACGTGATTTTTCCATTTACAGGCAGAATCCAGTCTTTTTAAGTTGCATAGATAAAAAAGATATATTTTCCATTTTTCTGCAATATTCTGACCGTAATCCGTGCCACAATCCACACTTGTTCATTTTCCGATCCGACTTTTGGAAGCAAAGTCTCAGTCACTCACATTTAAAAAATGTACAGGTGTGGTCAGTCATGCCCGCAGATCAAGTTGCGGATGTGATTAGGGATGCAATCTCAAGACCTTAAAATAACTTACTGAGTTGTTATACCCGAGTATATAGTTGTTACCTAATACCATAATCATACTTTATTGACATTGCACTGAGACAGACATTTTTAAAGAGGTCAATTGACATTCAATTTCAAAATTAAACCATTTTTGTGTATTTTTTGAATTACAGATTCTTCCAAAGTTCAGGCAACCTCTATCTCTATTCGGAAAAGGTACATGCCACAATGAGAGTACTGCCACTAAGTGGAGACTGTGGCTGTGCCAGACTGAATGCTGAGACAGTTGATGAACTTTTGGAAAATTTTACCTCAAAAATTACAAATGCCATGAATGCTGTCACTCCTGTTACAACTAAGACCATCCTGAGGCGACCTAGGACACCGTGGAGGACCACAATGATGGTCAAGAGATCTAAATCGGAGTGTAGGAAAGCGGAACGCAAGTGGAGAATAACTAAACTCAAAATTGCCTATGACCTCTACAGACAGTGTCTTTGTAATTTTAACCAAGAGTTAGAGCTAGGCGGCAACACTTTTCTGAAATCATCAGCAACAACCTCAACATGTGCTCTATTTGATGTGGTTTACAAGCCCCCCGTATCAGATAATAGATCCAGAACTCGTAACAGCTGACAAATGCAATGAGTTTGCCCGTTATTTTCGTGAAAAAAAAAACAATCCATCAGGTTAAATGTCAGACAAATCCACAAAAAGATAGAATGATCTCACATATGAAGTCACCCAGAGAAAACTCTTAACTTGGAAAACTATCAACTTCTCAGAATTTTATACAGTTGACCAAAAAAACGGCAGAGAAAACTGTTCAGCAGTTGAAACCATCAACGAGCTGTCTCGATTCAATACATGTGACTTTTTTCAAAACTATTGTGAAGTCAGTGCTACCTGATTTGCAGCAAATCAATTGATCACTTTGAGTCTGGAGAGTTTCCCAAAGCTCCTAAAGTAGCTGCTGTTAAGTTTCTTCTAAAAAACAGAGCCTTGGACGATTCCATGTTAGCAAGCTATAGACCCATCTCCCGTTCATAGCCAAGATTCATGAGAAAGTTATTTTTAATCAACTCAGCCATTTCTTGAATTTAAATGGACTTTTTGACAAATTTCAATCAGGTTTCCGAACTCATCACAGTACAGAATTTGCTCTTATCAAAGTGCTTTATGATATAAGGTTGAATACTGACTCAGGAAAGGTGTCAGTTTTGGCCTTTTTGGATCACAATATACTGCTAAACAGGTTGGAAATGTGGGTAGGACTAAATGGAACGGTCCTTAAATGGTTTAGGTCCTACTTGGAGGAAAGTAGCAACTTTGTGACCATTGGAGTTGCTCGGTCACAGCGAGTGGCAATGACCAAAATCAGTTCTTGGACCTCTCCTGTTCAGCCTGTATATGCTACCCTTGGGTCAAATTTTTCAAAACTGTAATTTTGACTGTCATAGCTATGCAGATGACACACAGTTGTATTTAGCTGTGTCTCGAGATGACTACAGTTCAATTGAAGTATTGTGCCACTGTCTAAATCAGATTAACTGGATGAGCCAAAATTTTATTCAACTAAATCAGAACAAAGCTGAGACAATTGTTTTTGACAATAAAGAAAATAGAATTGCTGTTAGTAAAGACCTGGACTCTCTATCTTTAAAAACCAAAGACCAAGTTTGAAACCTTGGTGTTCTGATTGATTCCGACCTGACTTTCAACAATATCAAATCAATCACAAAAACTGCCTTCTACCATCTGAATAACATATCTAGAGTGAAGTCTTGTACGTGTCAAGCAGATCAGGAAAAGCTCATCCATACTTTTATCTGAAGTAGACTTGACTACTATCATGGTCTTCTGACTGGACTCAAAAAAAAAAAAGAGTATTGAACAGCTGCAACTCATTCAGAAAGCTGCAGCTCGCATTCTGACCAAAACAAAGCAGTCAGAGCATATAACTCCAATCCTAAAGTCCTTGCACTGGCTTCCAGTCAGCTTTAGAATAGATTTTAAAGTTCTGCTACTGGTCTACAAATCACTAAATGATTTAGGTCCTGAATACATGAAAGAATTGCTTACGGAATACAAACCCAGTAGAGCTCTGAGATTGACTGACTCAGGTCAAATAGTGGAACGCAGAGTCCAAAGCAAACATGGTGAAGCAGCATTAAGCTACTATGTTGCACACAAATGGAATAAGTTGCCAACAGAGGAGAGGTCAGCCCCAAGTGTGAATGTTTTTAAATCCGGGTTGAAAACTTTTTTTCCCCCCTCATGCTTTTTACAATATATTCACTTTTTGATCATATTACTTGCACTTTATGTGGTTTTAATTGTCTTTTTTTTAATATTGTGTTTGTCATTTTTAATGTTTTCATCCTGTTTAAATATTTTCTCTATTTTCAAATGCCAATCATGTAAAGCACAATGAGTTACCTTGTGTATGAAATGTGCTATGCAAAGAAATTTGCTTTCCTTTGCTTTAAATATTCATATAATCAAATCATTTTATTTCATCATGATGTATGTGATAATCTATCATAATTTACAGCAGTATCTATTGTCAATCCATTGATGAAAGCTCGCATTAGATCTATCTCTTCCTAAAGCATGTAGAGGGGAAAAGTTTTCAACTTCAAGATAACGCCGTACCACGGGAGAAAATGACCATCCACATTTAGCTATATGGACAGAGTAGTCTAATGTTGGAATTTAGATCAAGTCAAAGAAAATCACAATCTCATATTTATTATAGTTAGATAGTGAAACCTTACCTGTGTTAAATCCCAGAATAGCTTTAGCAATACATGTTGAAAGCTGAATGATGCTCCCAAACAGTTTTAAGGTTAATGATATGTTGCCTCCTGTATTTAAAATACAGAATTAGCTTTTTGTGCACTGTATTGTCTATACTTTCATCCTCCATCAGGCTGTGTCAAGGTGGAATTTTAACATTATACACCATCTTAACCTGTACTTTCTACTTTGGCTTCAGACCAGACCTTTTTTACTAAAAAAAAAAGAGAAAATATCGTCCAGTTTCATCACTTTTTCTTCCATCATTCACATACCGACATTCATTAAAGCAACAACACTTATTTTTTTTTTACTTTTATCATTATTATCGAGAGAAAACACAAGCATCATCTTATTGCTTTACATTGCCCAGAATGTGTCGGTGAATGGTGTTTGTAATTATGAGTGTACCCCTAAAAGAGCCGAAGGGGGTCAGAGTCAGGTTAACTATCAGGAGACCATGTGCTTTCATGTTGAGAAAAAAAAAAAGTTGGGCTGTGGTTCACTGCACTGGATTGGTTTTCATGTGTACTGAGAATGTCTATATACTGTATTTCTACTTGTAACAAATTCTACGCGTGAGATTTTTGGTGCTCGACTGTGCAGATTTTCCAGTCCAATGGTGCGGGCGCAATCGCACCCATCAGATCACAGTGACTGGTGTCTGTTGATTCGACCAATGAAAACATTTGTTGTATAAGAGGCAGTTTATGCGGCCATTTGCAGTCATTGTGATTTGAATATTCTCAATAACAGCAAATTTATAAAATCCTGCAGACCAAATCCCAGGTTACACCATTTCTATAAGGAAGTATTTAGATCATATTTTGCTAAAACTCAGAGAGATAGTAATGTAATGTAAAATAGACACCACTTATGATTTTTTTTTTTTAATGGATGGCTTTGGTGCACCCTGGCGATATTTGTGAACAAAATTCAGACGAAAATTGAAAGTAAACTTTCTAAGTCCTGACCAAAAAAAAAACAAAAAATTTGGCAGAAGTTCCCCAAGGGCCAAGCCCAGATTTTTTTTGCCCCGATCCCCCTATCACTGGATACCACAAAATCACATTTTTCATTAAAATATGCCACCATATCTCAAGACAAATTAATTCAATGAATTATTCAGTAAAAACATCTAAAATTGTCCTTTTCCCCACATTATACATATTATAGTATAGATATAGAATATACACGAAAATATCCTAGAATTTCTGCACTGTACAGCAAAACATGTTAAAGAAGTTGCTCTGTAGTAATTACTATTAACGTTTAAGTCTCAAACCCGTTACGTCGCGTTGTACTGATACACTCAACCAACCAACTCACTATCTTAGATATAGATCTAGTAATACTAATAGTATAATGAGTTGCCTTTAATATTTTAAGTTATATGTATATATACAGTCACATTTGAAAAATATACAGGTGTGGTCAGTCATGCGCGCAGATAAAGTTGCGGGTGTGATTAGGGATGGCCTTAAATTAGCTTACTGGATTAATATAACATAACCGTAAATTAAAAATAAAATACACAAATACATAACTAAAATATAAAACTAAAATTTAAAACTCCGAAATTATTATTTCCAATTTCAACTGATATTATTAGAACATGATATAAAATTGTATTTAAAATTTTTCATCAATAAAAATTCTTGAGCTGACGAACTTTATCTGAGGAAAAGTTAAATGCACTGGAGTGTCAAGGAATAAACACGAACGGTCTATACCTGGAATGTTTTGAAAATGCTCAAAGTTTAGTTCAACATAAACATTCCTGTCGTCAATTGTGACGGATTGTTGGGGGGGGGGCACGCACCACGGGACTGCCGTATATAGGAGGCCAGCTTGCTAGAATGTGCCTTTGTGTGCATGCGCTCGACGTATTGGCCATACTTGAATCAAGCGACGAGGTGGATGATAGTTTATTTTATTTTTGTGTGTGTTTTTTTTTTTTTTTTTTTTTTTTTTAACGCTGTCACACTGCCTTGGGATCGACGCAATGAGCACCCCTGGTGTAATTGAATTTCCTTTGAAATGGCTCATGACGATGACTTTCAACGTAAATGCGCTAGCATTACGTGAAGCAGTTCTGAACATGCGCTTTCGTAAATGCTCAGTACAGTTAACTTGCATTACCTGTTTCTGGATGAATACCGGTTATTTTGGAGCAGGCTTGTTTAGTTAACGTTTATGAAACACGTAAATTAATGTCAAGACTACACAAAATAACCGACGTCTTGAGAAAATGTGAGGGGAGGGGCGTTACTGTTACTCGTGTTAGTACCTCAACATGGCTACGCTTGTGAGAGCAAAACAACGAACTCAAACGCATGTTCGTTCACTGTTTGCAACTAATATCCGGATTAATTTTAGGCAATTTTTCCTCAATTTTCCAGAGGATTTTTCATGAAAACTTGAAAATCCGGAATTCCGGAGGACTTTCACCACTGATAATCAAATGGATGCAACGCAACGAGAAGCCTCATTCTGGGCTAGAATTGGAAATGATAGAACAGAACAGATCCTCTCATATGCCCCATGGCTGCACACTGGATTTCCCTCACCTTTTTTATTCCCTTGTCCAGGACTCAATCCGCCCTCCTTTCCATCAAATAAGGGACAGTGTCTCACCTCAGAGTGGACGGGGACTGGGTTCATTGTGCTGAGTGTTGCAGGGTGGGGGAGCTGGAGGGGCATGCTACTCTTCTGGTGGTGGTGGTTGTTGGCGGGGGACGTAGTAGGTCAGTGGGAGAAGTGGTGGTGGAATTGGGTTCTTGTGGCCTCCTCCGGGTTGACTGTTTTCCAGGCGCCTTGGTGGAGCAGGCAGACCGCCCTGCGTCCCTCGGTTTGGGATGTGTTCTGTCTACTGAACTGCTCTCAGACACCTGGGCCCAAACCCACCTCTCCGATGATAGGGTGCAGGCACGGCAATTACAGGACACTTTTGCTTGTCATTATACCTGTGAAATAGCATCAATTCACTTGCATGTGTCTGCAGACACACATCCATGGGACTCATTTGTAAGGTGTGGGACCACTCACTTACTGTGCCAAATAATTGCTTGGGTATCCACTCACTAACATCATAGACATTTATAATTTAGATTACCACTCCTTCTACACTTCAGTCGTACAACCAGGTTCACGACCACTTTGCTTCCCCTCCTGTCCCTGTCCTTCCTTCACAGGGTGTAGCACTACTGCTCGATACAACACTCATACTGTAGCTAATATGTCATTGGATATCATGATTTACATTCACCTTGTTTACAGTTTAAGTCTTCTTTTCTCACTCCCCTTGAAAAGTTATGTTCAACTGATCAGTCTCAATAAATATTAAAATATTGTACTAAGAAAGCACAGCGACACACAGTGACAGTAAAACCTCATGTATAAAAGGGATACAGAGCCTCTTTTCTGCTTGACCAGAGGGGGGGGGGGGGAACACTTTACACAGCAAAACTGAAGTCTAATTGGGATGAATATATTAAAAACAAATCTGTATGTGGGCATATACTGGCATATACCTGCATATACTGTATAGCCAAGTGCAAAAATTTGAGAATTTAAGTCTGTCTTTCCTTCAGAATCAATTTTTTCTCAGGTTTTATGTATATCATGGGTCGAAATGAATCTGTGACAGTCTAATGTTGACATCTATGCAGGGTTTTTCTTCCAGAATCAAAGCCATCTTCATTTTTTCAAAAGAAATTGTCTCCCATAGTTGAAGCTACTCTTGTATGACATTGGACATGAAGACAAATAACTAAAATGTAAAAGCCTTTGAATATCAAATCCACTTGCAAGAGGATTTAAAAATCGCTGTGATTGTGACATTTTTAGTTATTATAAATATATGGTGGAACCTCAATCAAAACTGACTGACTGACTATAATGGCTATTGGATAATATGGACCATCGGGACTGAACAAGGTGTCTAAATATAGTGTCCATTTGTGCCATTGACAAAGTGTCTGCTACAGGATTAGCTGCTGTTGTTCAATGGCTTTGTGGCACAATGCAGGCGGAGAATGGGGCTGAGGGGTTTCCGAGTCATAGATATACAATATGACTCAATCCAATTGAAAAAGACGTGCCTCCCGTGCCTAAGTGGTGGCAATGTTGAATGTGGGGAACTTATATGATGGCCATGTGTCATGGTTATCTCTATTGACTAATGTGGACAGAGCAATGTGGTAGCAGTGTAACAGGAATACTTAAGTTTCTGGTCTCTAGAACATGCTATTTTTGGTACAGTAGCAGCTTTTTTTTTTTAATAAATTGTCAAGCTGTTTGCTTTAGGGAATGTTTTTGTAATTTCAAAACACCCTAACTCCTTGTGACTCATGAAAGAGACTGATAGGAGTACTGCATGTAAAAAATGGCACCAGGGCCAAGCACACTAGCATGTTAAGATTGGATAAAATGTGAAACCTTGAAACATTTTCAAGCTTTAATGTTTATTTTTAATAATTTTGTACCAATGTTCCCTCTTAGTTGCGCGTGTGCGCAACTTTGGATTGGTGTTACGGTCTCAACGCAGACATTTTGCGCTGTGCACAAAAAAATAGAAATCCCATCTGAAGTGAAAATAAAATAAACTGTTCAGTTTGTGCTATTTTGGAATGTGATTCAATAAGTGAGGGGCAACTTGTTTCTCAAGCCAATGATCAGACTCACATATACTGACACACCGAATCGACATGATTGAAAATGACAATCTTTATACGCCGCCCACCACCTATGTTTTTAGCTAGACAAACGGTGGCTGATATAAAGAGAAGATGACACGAGAGATGTGCTGTTTTTGTTTAACACTTTTTAATAATGGCAAAACAAAAGTGCAGCAACATTCCCTCACATAGCCAAAGTTAAAAAGAAATGCAGTTATTTTAAGATGGAATGGCTGTCACCGTTTGTGCAAACTGACGGAAAAAATGTAAAATGGTGTTTTTGTTTTTTTCCCCCAACCAAGAAAGGTTTGCGCTGCAAAATGTTGTGAAACCAAAGCAGCTAGCGAGTTTTCGGAAGGAGAAATGTGTGGATGGATGGAATGGAAGATGGACTAACTGAATCATTACACTCGGCACATAAGTCATTTGAAATCGGTTGAAATTTTACACAGATGTAAGATGGGAATGGCGATCGCTACCTTGATGGGGGAACGTGCCAAAGACCGAGAAGAGAGGAGCAAGCTATCACTCAAAGAAATTCAACCCAGAGCAAGTTAAAGTTTCCATTGACAATATTCTAATAGCCGTCAACATGATTGCATGCAGTTGGTTCAAGAAATTCACAATTACATGGAAATGTATACGAGTACTGTATATCAGAAATTTGGTGTAGCAAAAATAAAGCCTTTGAATTTGTGATCTCAATCAATCATGTAGTGCAGAATAAGACGTGTGTAGTGTTAAAATGCACCATCGCACACCCTCATCATAGATGGGAGCACAGACAAAAGTGTACAAAATGCTGGTCCTATATTTTAAATACAGGGAGTAAAATAATGTTAACCATAAAACTGTGTTTCGTGGCATAATTCAGCTGTCAGCCTGCACTGCTGCAAGTAATAATTCAATTTTACACTAAGCATGAACTGGACCTGGAGAGAAGGGTAATGTTGACCTCCGATGGTGCCTCAATAATTCTAGGAGAAAACAACAGATTTGCAGCTTTATTAAAGCAGCAAATAGCACAACTAACTGAACAAACATTGCGGCCCATACAGGGGACTTGGGCATTGATTATGCATGATGTGGAAACTCTTCTTAGAACAGTTTATTCATTTTTTTCAAGATCCAGTGTAAAGGGTGGGAAACGGCAAAAACCTCACAATGATTCTGGTTTGAGGATACATTGTCATTCAGGCCTCTGAACAAAGTGCGATGGCTATCACGGGAGCAAGCAATGTGTAGGAATAATTGTGATCATAATTATCATACATTTGCTTCCAATAAAGAAATGCTTTGCTCTGCCCTAGATAACGTGGCAGCTTCCTAGCAGGAGATAGAAAGAACAAAAACATCTAATCAACAGAACTGTTAGAACTGCTGCCTGTATTCAGCAATCTTCCACACATGCACACGCACATGAACAAACATGTACACCTCGTTTCAAACTGTTTTGCTTGTCATCTCCTTTTTGTAACATTCATGTAAATAAGGGGCGTCTCAAAACTAAATAAATAGAGGTGCGGACGAGAGGATAATCAGAGAGTGCAGTGGTGAATTGTACGAGACAGTTCCTCTCCTCTCTCCTCGCGAGACTTGAACTGGTGTCTTTGCTTTCTTTTTTGTCCTGTTGAATAAATGTCTGATTGGTGAACCTGACATTTACTTGGTCCTTCGAGCCGGATCTCAAGATACCTGAGGTTTCCAGGGGCCAAGTCGACGTCCAGGCAAAGACTGTGGGCACGGCACTTGAGACCCTTTCCGGGACTGGGCCTCGACTTTGCGCCTGGAGGCTGAGGGTTGACGAGAAGCCGAAGGAAGTGAAGACATCTCTGGTGAGTAGGAAACTCCCACACTCATGAGGAATGAGTGAATGCGCGTCTGGATGACTGCGGCAGAACCAAACCTCGAGAATACTAGTCACTAATGAGTAGACTAATCTATAAAACTGAGAAAAGGGCAAGGTGTGTCCTGTACGTGAGCTCCGTGAAACGTGTGCATGTGTAAAAGTGTGAGTGGAGGTTCGCTACCTCATTTGAACAGGAAATTGAGTGACAACTGTTTGAGGATGCAGAGGTAAGAATTCTCCGGTATGTATGAGTGAGTGTGTATCAAGGGCAATTAAAAAAATGCTTTTCATGCAAATTCAAATAATCCTACAAAACAATGGATTGAAAAACATTGGGTTGACAAACAGACTGGCAGCCTGTAACATTACGTTAACCAAGCACTACACGCAAAAAGAGTGCTACAAAATAAGAAAAAGAAAGTTGACACCTTTCTGACAGAGGAAGGAGAAATTTATGGAGCTTTATGCGAAACATTTAATAATTGTGGCCACAGATGAGCAAGAGAGCAAGCCACCTCCCATCAAAAATGTCACAACTAATGCTCCCAAAATGCAACGTTTTAATTTGCCCCATACGTTTTTTGGGAAGAGATGGCTTGCTGAAACTAAGACTGGGCTTAATTCCCTCTCTGACAGGAAAAATAGAAGTAAAAAGAAAAAAAAAGGAATTACTGGGAGGACAGTTAAATATCTTACAAAATAGGAATCCAGCGCTCTATTATTACACCTTACATATTCCATACAAACTTCCCACAAGAACAGGAGATTTCTTGTTGCAAACAGCTCAAGACGTGATTGAACAATTACAAAATGACATAGGAAGTGACTCATTGCATGTGACAAGGTAGTATAAGATAAACTTATCACAGCCCACACCAGACAAAATCATGATTATCTGTACTCAGATGGTACATCAGTCGTGGTGACAGGAACAAGACTGACTGACAAACTAAATGCACTACACAAGGAATAGACACCACGACACGTCATTACAACAGGAGTGGAAGAGTTTGGGACAATTTGTTTTGGTAGTACGAAATGTTCCAGATTGGACAGAAAAAGAACCAGATTTGGATTGGGACGACTGAACTGTACAGACAATATCTTATTGGACAGTCTTAAACAATCTGAGACCAGATGCTGCTGTATTCACGGTGGTATCACAATCTACACAGACAATACTGGAAAAATAGAGGAATAGCGACAACTACAGGGAACACAGTGACACATGCAGAGCTACTTCAAAATTTGCTCATAGCAGTTCAATTGACTCCTCCGTACAGGGCACTTAACCACGCCTCCTGAAGTGACGTCACGCCACGTGCGCTCACTTAAGACAAACAGTAAAAATGGCAAATACAATACAATACATTCTGAACTGAGACAGACTCTATGCTTCTGATTTCATTCAAATCAACGATATATGATAGATTCTAAATACAATACATTCTTAACTGAGAGAGACGCCATGCTTCTGATTTCATTCAATCATTCACACGTAGCAATGTTATGCTAGCGGAGAACGTCTCATTCAATTATACGAGACGTGTATTAAAAATCAAATTTAGGGCATATCTTCGTGCAAACACAGTCTGGTTAAGCTTCGGCCGCGAGCCAGCAAGAAATCAATACGTTTGTGCAGTCCGATCATCGCTAAATATCGCTCAACAAAGAATAAGTGTGTCAATCGTTCACATGTAGCAGTGTTATGCTAGCGAAGAACTTCTAATTCATTTATACGAGACATGTATTGAAAATCAAATATAGGGCATACCTTCGTGCAAACATATGTGTTCCGGTTGATATTAGATGGATTTAGTTGATGATGCGGTCTTCCACAAAGTTTGATCCATCGAAGACATTTTTCGTACTCGGTCTTCTGTTCCGGTTGATTTTAGATGGATTTAGTTGATGATGCGGTCTTCCACAAAGTTTGATCCATCGAAGGCATTTTTCGTACTGGGTCTTCGGTTTTGGAAAGGGTACGAATCGAACTCCACCAACTAGCCTTTCAGGATACCTGTTGTCACTATTACAAAGTCCGTGACTACACCTCTTAACCATATTTTTTGTTAAATAACCCAAATACGCGATAAAATGCTAACTAAACCTATACTGGACCATGCAATGTTGACTGAGAAAATGGCGGGAGCAAAAACGGGCTTTGGTCTATGCAGATCTCTGGTCTCTGATTGGTCAGTGACGCGGATTGCGCAATATCCACGGAGGGGTCAATTACCAAAAGAAATAGCAGTACACACATCAAAAACAGACAAAGAATCAGGAAATGGATTTACAGATAAAATAGCAAAAGAAGCAGCAGCCAAAACCTTTATGGGATTAGCTGACCATGTAACAAATGAAGACATAATTTGAGATGTGTTAAACAAAATGCAACAACAAAGCTTACCAGTAGAACTTAAAATGTGGAAAAAATAAGGTACTACATTACAAAATGGTAATTTTGTCAGCACAGATACAAAAAAAAAAAAAAAAAAAAAAATTCTACCAAAAAACATTTTTTAAGTGGGCGGCAATCTTGAGCCATGGGAAGTCTCATGTCTCAACAGGGGGAATGGTAGCCCTGGTACAAAGGCATTACATGATCCATGGATTTAACTAACAAAATGCAAAAAAAACGTTTTTTTGTAGGGGTTGTTTGATCTGTGTGCGACATAATCCACAAGGGAATGTGCATCCAAAACATGGTCAGTTTCCTCAAGCTACAAATCCATTCATCCCTCCATCCATTTTCTTAGCCGCTTATCCTCACAAGGGCCGCGGGGAGGGCTGGAGCCTATCCCAGCTGTCAACGGGCAGGAGGCAAGGTACACCCTGACCTGGTTGCCAGCAAATTGCAGGTCACATGGAGACAAACAGCCGCACTCACAATCACACGTTGGGGCAATTTGGACACAATGATAGATTTAGTCTAACTATACATACATTACAAGCACGTAAGGGTCTCATTCCATTCAAAACACCGTTTGGGAGACCATACAAATTACCAATATTTTCCACACAATGAGAGATAGACAAATGATGAAGGAAAAAAAAACAAGTGGGTCCCTTTCAGGCGTTATTAACAACCCCAAACATCTTAAAAAATGCAAAAAGGGGTACTTGAGTTCATTTGTTCATTGTAGGAAAGTTTTTGCTTTTGAAACTATTGTTAACGCAAACAAAACTAATTTGTTTTTATTGGCCACTTGTAAGATAGCTGTTCTCATTCCCACTCCCAAGGTCGCTGTAGTCCGGTTACACATGGGAGTGAGACTGCTGTCACAATGGCAACTAAACAGTTCAATTTTACTGTTGGGTGTTGGATGAAAACGCTACCCGTTTTTTTCATTTTTCTCTTCAAGTGGTACCTGTGGGAACCACTCAAGGTCCCACCCCAAAAAAAAAAATGGATAAAATAAAAACAAAACAAATTGGATAACTACATACAAAAAACGTGTCCAAAAGATTGTGTTGTTTGCACAGATCCAGAGATAATACGAATGCTATTAATTGATAACGAATGCAAAAAAATAATAAATGAAAAAGTTGGGGGATTCTGTGTATCCATTAACTTCTCTTGAAAAACAAAAAACTGTTTTCTAATGACGTGTCACTACGAAATTTCACATGCATCAAATTGATAGGACTAGAAACAAATGGGGAATTTTATCAGCGTTGATGTGTGAAGCCATTTTTGACCCACTGTCATGGTGGTGCGGCAGTAACTGTCTTTTTGATTTTTTTTTTACGCCGGATGTCTTTCCTGACGCAACCCTTCTGCATTTATTCGGAGAGAGAGCTGGCGCCAATCCCAGCTAACTTCGGGTAGCGCCAGACTACACCCCGAACTAGTCGCCAGCCAGTCGCAGTGCAGATGTCGACACCATCACTGAGCGGGAATCGATCCCACGCTGCCTTCACTCGAAATGTCCCTCTGAGGGAAACCCGAACTACAACGTGGTCCGCAAGAGAAATTAGTTTGACATCCCTGCACTACACCATCAGAGAAAAAAAAAAATGTAACAAGTTACTGTGCTTTAATAACCTTATTACTGCCATTTGTTTATTCATCCTATGTCAGTTTATGAATTAACATCTATTGTACATGCAGTTTTACCCGAACACTGGCGTAGACTGAGCAAGAGCTGAATGACATGGACAAAATAGCAGAAAGAAACACGTGGATACACGTTACACACTGTAAAAGGTTATCTCAGCTGAGTCACCCAAAGGGAAAGGTGAGCAAAGACCAGCATACGGTGGGTACAGATTTATAGTATCTGAAAATACCTGAAGGCTGGTGTAGATTTAAAAGACACGTGACTCATTTAGGGGTGACTTGGTCGACATGACTTCAAAATGGCTAAATAATATGATACCATGTTGGGCTGCAACATTGACAGCCGTAATGATATTTTTGTTCATATGCTACTTTTGGAGCCCTGTAAAGCTGACAAAAATACATAACAACAGAACCAATAATTATACTCAGTCAACTATTGCTACTACACATAAGATAAAGAGGCGCAACCTCATTTCAAATAACTTTGGTAAACAACTATGCGGGAGGCATGAGGCATGAGAGGAGGACTCCATGTGTGCCTCCCAGTGAATCAGTTTAGCATTTTTTCAATTCCTTGGCAGAGTCTAATTGCTGGGGATTCCATCTTTGGGCTTATGCTAAATGAAACCCCCACTTTCTTCTCACCATTTGGCAATTTAATGCTACCTTAAACCTGAATGCCATACAAAAGAGTACGTATACTATGGAGGGAGTATTTTAACCGAAAAAGCCTGAGGAACATTTTTTTCATTATTATGATTATCATTTTTACAAATAGGAAACAAGACTGGTTGTTATTAATGTAGAATGCAGCTAACAAGGTAAACTATAGTTACATCACATGGATGGGCCCTGGGCCACTAATGCGTGTAATTCCAACAGAAATACCAACACAATGAACCCTGGAGGTAATGCCTAAAACAACTCCTAACACCGCTTGTTAGAAATGGAAAAGTGTTTATCCAATAACTGAGGCAGTAAATGATAAACTGATATTTTCTACTAATGTTGCATTGGCTAATGTCTCCTGTGTTAGCTTTACAGGGACAGATTTTAAGGTGGGAAATCTCAACAAAACATGGTGTCATGATATCCATCTGCAAACTGCCCCACTGCTCCCATGCAGCGATTTATTGTGGTGGTGTGTTGGTCAAAAGTTGTATGACACACTGATAAATGCAGCAGGAACGTGCACACTGGTATCACCGCTCTTATCTGTGACTGTGTTTCCATTCAAAGCAGAGGATATACAATTGGCCGCATCTATCTTTGGACCTTCCCTTGGGTTCTCCCGAAGGCGAAGGTCCTCTTGGAAAGATGGAGATCTGACATACATTGATGCAAATGGCATCCCAACTGCATACCAGATGAGTATAAATTGGTTAACGAGATTGCTGCAGGATGGGAATCCATCTTGTTATGGATAACTCTGAATAAAAACGTTGACAGAATCAACTACACACATTACAATGTATAGAAATTAGGTAATTATATGGAAGCCGGCTTTATTGCCATAAGGGAACAACCAGCTGCAACCTCACTCATGACGTACCAGAACCGCATAGCGGTCGACATGCTCCCAGCCGAGAAGGGTGGCGACTGCTCAATGGTCGGTGACCAGTGTTGTTTATTCCAAATATCACAGCACCTGATGGGTCACGCACAAGGGCCATTCAAGGCCTCCGCACCCTGAACCACAAGATGAAGGAGCACTCTGGTGTAAACACATCAGCCAGGTCTGAGTGGTGGAAAAAAAATAAAGTTTGGCAAATCTAAAAATTTGGTGTTCTCGGTCCGAGTTTCTATCGCTGTTTGCAGCTATTCTTGCATTGTGTGGATGTTGTTGTCTTCCCTGCATAAAGGCATCACTTAACCAACTTATAACCACTGCTATTCCCCTGACAAATTCAAAATTGGCAGAAATATATCCACTATTGGCACAACAGGGTAATGACAGTGATATTGTTGACCACAATGATGATGTTATGACTTATCTTCCAGACCTGTTCTCTGATCCAGAAGATTACAAGTAATTAGTGCTATATTTTCCTCAGAGTATAAGCCGAAGGTGATCAATTAGATGATTTAAGGATTTGAGCAAATGTCGGATAAACAGGAGGTTAATGTAGAAATAATTCTAAATAGTATTAAGTAACTGCTTCTGACTGCAATGAAGAAATGCGTTGCTCTGCTCCAATTCAGTTACTGTTTCTGCCTGCAATGAAGAAATGTTTTTCTCTGCTCCAATTCAGTTACTGTCTCTGCCTGCAATGAAGAAATGCTTTGCTCTGCTCCAATTCAGTTACTGTCTCCGCCTGCAATGAACAATGCTTTGCTCTGCTCTAAAAAACGTGGTAGCAAATGTAGGATAAACAGGGGGGAAATGTAGGAATAATTGTGATCATAATTATCATACATTTGCTTCCAATAAAGAAATGCTTTGCTCTGCCCTAGATAACGTGGCAGCCTCCTAGCAGGAGATAGCAAGAACAAAAAAAATCTAATCAACAGAACTGTTAGAACTGCTGCCTGTTAAAGAAATGATGACCACACATGTATTCAGCAATCTTCCACACATGCACACGCACATGAACAAACATGTACACCTTGTTTCAAACTGTTTTGCTTGTCGTCTCCTTTTTGTAACATCCATGTAAATAAGGGGCATCTCAAAACTAAATAGAGGTGCTGAGGAGAGGATAATCAGAGAGTGCAGTGGTGAATTGTACGAGACAGTTCCTCTCCTCTCTCCTCGCAAGACTTGAACTGGTGTCTTTGCTTCCTTTTTTGTCCTGTTTAATGAATGTCTGATTGGTGAACCTGACACTATGAATGCTGTTCTTAGGGACCACTCTGTGCTGGAAGAATATTGCAAAAGAGAATTCATTGATTACATATATCCAGTGGGAAATTACTATTATAAAAATCTGACTGATTCAAAGTTTAGTTACGCTCATTGCTCTGGGAGATGTTTTGGATAATCTAGCGCATCTGTCTTTTTTTTTTTTTTTTTCAACGACAACCTGACTGTGATGCAAGGGAACTGCTTTGCAAGAGCAAATATTGAGATGTCACATGCCCAATACATGACAGATGGAAAGGATGTTACGTGGAGGGACTGTGTCAATGACGGCCTCATTTTGTAATGGCAGAAACAAAAGTGAGATAATTTATTGGTAAGATCTGTGATCAATTGGATGCTTGTTTTCCACAGGATGAATTAAGAGGGGTCTGCATTTAACATTGAAGCATTGAGCTCAGACATCAGTTTTAACTATTAAACAGCAAATGTTCCCACAATGGCAAGTTTGACAACAAGTATGAAGCCGTTCATCATTCACATTCTGCAGAGGTCTTTAACAGTGAATATGCTGAAATCAAGTACATAATTTTGCAAAATTTTAAACAAGGGTCAATCAGCACATTATCAGATATGGTACTGGAGCACTAAAATGTCAGGAGCTTTAAAAAAAAAAAAAAAAAAAAAATCTCTAAGATGGTGGATATTTGTGCTACATTTCAAACATCCAGTGCAGATTGTGAAAGAGGCTTTAGATAATGAATCGTATCAAAACAGCATCCAGAAGTAATTTTGAAGTGGCACATTTGGATCAGCTGAGGCACACACTTTCAAAGCTGCAAGCAGATGAGGCCATCAATTTGGACAATGTGTACAAATACTGGAGAAATGTGGAAAAACAGACGGGAATAGCAAGGTAAATATTATTTACACCCAATCAGATTTGTGCTCATCTAGTCTCATTTATTTAGAATTTTCATTTATGGATGTTGATCATTAAATACTGTAGTTTCTGGGAAGCTGCTAACAATTTTGTCATTGTATACTTTATTTTTCAGACAAGAGTTACAGGACTGTCTCCCAGACCACAGTAGGACCCTTTCTTCCAGATCAGGACCCTCTCACCCAGAAAGAGCTTTATACACTGATATTTCAAACGTGTACTTGTAATACAAGTCAGAGCTTCACAATGAAAATTGTTTATAGATGGCTTTGTTCGCAATGTATGTTTTACTATAGTTAAACGCAAACATTTATACTTCAAAGAGTACACAGGTTAAGTACAGTATGTTATCTTTTTCATTGTAACCACAGAATTAAAACCACTTGTAAACTTTGTAAAGCACCTAATTAAGGATTCTAATGGAAATATAAATGCTGAAATTTGATTCTTTTAATAAATTGTGCTACTTGGATGGATGCAATACTGGCCTGACAACAGTGCACAAAATCCGACCTTTGCAAATGCCAGGCAGGAAAACAAAATAGAAAGTCTTTGAATTCCCAACCAAAATTCTCATGCAAACCAGATAAAAGGACATCAAAGATAATAAAAATTAAACCGCAAAACAAAAATGAAAGGGGGCCTTTAAAGCAATTATTAATGCAGTTCCACTCAGGTGATTCTTACTCAGTTTAAGATGAATCCTGTATTGCAATTGGTAAAAAGCAAATGGGGTTTTTCCCTTGTCACCAAATAAGACAAAATATAACAATTAATACTTTAAATGGGAGCAACCACTGCCACAGAATTACTTTTAATAAGTTTGTTCTTGCACGCACACACATTGAGCTGGATATTTTACAATACTCTGGTTCCATTTAAAATTATGTCAACAGGAAACACTTTAGGCAGTGACTACGGGTAACGGTGCAAATCTTTACCTCATTTCCACTTAAAATAAACAGTGCTTTGACTGCGGGGCATATGGCAGATAAATTTGGTTTAGAAAAATAGTTTTGTAAGGAGCCATTGCTCGGGCTTGTTTGGATTGATGTTTTGAACATCAAGACAGCAAATGATTTAGTAAAAAGTACAATTGCAAGGTAGAGTTGTTCACAATATTCTTGATACTTTCTTTCACTTTACCGTCTAATGTGTTCTTACGACCATCAGCTCCAATCATCACATCAAAGCCAAGGTCTGATATAGAGTGGGTTGAAGGTTCGATATCTGCTCTCCAACCAGGACCTAAGGAGGGCCACGACAAATTTGTTTGGTTATCTTGTAAAGAGAACATGTGACCAAAGATAGATATATTTTATAGATATATACGTAATGACTGGCAGTTGAATAACGTGTGCAACAGTAATAAGTTCATCAGTTTAAAATGGTGGGCAACTGGTGACCATCTGTGTGAACGCTTTCTTGAGGTATTGTTTAAGTGACGTTTCTTTTGGATTTATTCAAGGAACAAATGAAAAGACTGAACGCACAGTTAAATGACTTAAGTGGGGTTGAGCTAAGACTTTATAAACGCTATTAACTGAAACAAAAAAAACAATATTAAAACAGCTTTAAGTACTCCTACAGCAAATGTCTTCACTTCTATTAACTCATTGCAGCACACATTGTGCATTATGTTGCATACTGTACATAACGGGGATGAGATCGTACGTGTAATGGTGAAGAGAAACTTTGTCTCACAAACTCACTTTCATTTGTTTGTTCGTCTGGTGGCTCCACAAGTTTGATGAATTCCACATTTACATGAACCTCAATCCCCAAAATCAGACAAATTTTCAGGAGCATCAACTGCAGCTGACGGATACCTAGAAGGGATATTACAGAACCATCCATTCATAAAATAAAGACATGTATGGGGACTGTTGTAGGAGTTTAAAACAGGCTACTTTTATGTATTTCAATTGGTATAACAATGCCAAACTTGAAAGACTGTTAAGGGTTCATTGGTTGGCATAGTCAATGGTAATCAGTATCCTGTTATGTGTCTGTAAGGTTATTTTGGCTTAGTGAGTATATAATAATGTAATGTTATATGGGTCAACATTATGCAGCCCAAAAGAAAATAACTACAAATCTTAAGTTAGAATTCTGTGCAATTCTATGCCACATTACATTCCTTCAAATCAACATGACAATCATTGCATGAGCACAACGACAGATTTGATTTAATATGCCCTATGATTATTCCTCAGTAATGGTGGAACCACTTAAGTGTGCATTACAGTAGGAATGGCAGCAATTCATCCAACGACACCTCAATTTATGACCGTACCAGCACACCAGTTGTTTAAATATATTGAAACACTGTGGGTGCTGTGTGAGAACTAAAGATAACGAACCACTCAAAACTGCTTCACTTTACACTGCATGATTGATCACAATACTCTTGTCTCTGCTATAAAACATTAAAAAGAAAAGCCCATGGTCACAAACAAATGACGAGCAAGGGCATTTTACTTGCCGATTTTCCACTGCCACAGCCGTTTCTGGTATTTCTGCCATGCAGCTGAGCCACTATTTAATATTGTAGCATCGGAGGAATTCCCAGGATGCAGAATGGCTTTGTAAATTGTTGAACAAATGTGTTCTTGTTAATCATAACTACTCTTCTCTTACTAGTCTGAAATGACTGGTGCTGTATAAAAAAACGACAATATAAAAATAAAACTGTAAAGAGATGACAGCTTGGCTGAATATAGTGTGTATAATCACAGTCACAGTAGCCCCATTGTTAAACAGCTTTGTGAATGTGAGAACCAACATTTGCAACAGACATGCAGGGAAATTATTCATAAGTACTTCATTGTGTGTCTGTAAAAATGCAAGCAGAAATATTTTTGGAAAGCTATGAATTATTCATTCTTCGCAGAACAACTAAAGTCAAGGAAATGTGGTCAGTATAACTACATTCCTCAATCTTCCCGAGTGCTGAAAGATAGATATTATAGGGGAGTTATTTTAATAAACCAGGTTCATTTACTCACTTATATGATCGATGGAGCCAGCACAGAACTTTCCATAGAACTTCTTGGCCCCCAGGCCTCTGAGGTCTTCAATGGTGAAAGGCCACAGATGAAGCACATTGTTCCTGGAGAAGGTGTCTCTCTTCTCAATTACCACAACCTTACAACCCAGCAGGGCCAGTTCAATGGCTGTCCGCAGACCACAAGGTCCACCACCAATGATCAGACACTAAACCGGTTTAGAGAGAAGAACAAGAACTACTAAAGGGGAGGACAAGTTGTGCTAGTGATCACATTTGCAGTATATGCACTCATACTGTGACACTACATGGAAATCCACAGAAATGCATGCTACTTACATGATGTAAAATTTAAAAAAAAAAAAAAAGTTCACCACTAAAGAAAATTTCATGACAAAAAGGTTGCTGATTAACTAATAAAAAAAACTAAGTGGAAATATTTAAATCTCATTAAAAATGTCTAACTTTTCAGAATAATTACCATTATATGAAGAAATTTTTCTTTGCAGTTCCAACACTAGTGTAAACAGAATCATCTAATCTAAATTTTATATTGACCCATTCTGCTCTGTTGCTTTTCCTTTAGGTTTACAAGCCTCACAAACACTCTTTGCTAAACACCACATTCCTACTGTCATATGAACTGCTCATACTGTGTCATACAAAAAAAGATGATGTTGCATCTCTATCCTGTAAATATTTTTACTGAGAAAAAAATTGGAAAGGGAAAAATAATACGTCATCTTCCCAAATAAGTTTTGAAATACAAAACCTGCTTGTCCAGCTAGCTTCTTCTGAGTAAAATAAAAAAAAAAGTGTGGGATAATATTTCGGCTGTTATTTTTGGCCAACCCAACTCTTATCTCCCCTCTGAGGCCTGTTTCCTCTCCAGACATCTTATCTTTCATTATTTAATGACATCATTGAAGTTACACGTTAAAATGGAGCTTTGCTGACATAGTGACAGAAGTGGACTGTACCCGGAGGCCACAAATTATTAAGATTCCAATTTACTAAAGATCTTTTGGTCCATGATTCCAAATTATTGGGAACCGGAAAGGCCACTATATTTTTGCAATTTTCCTGACTACTCATTTACAAAACAGTGACAAAAACAAAACCTGTATCCTCTTAAGTTTTCTGTTTCTTAGTCAGAATCAAATCCTACTGAAGAGAGAGACAACTCGAAAGGATACATTTTCCACACTGTTTTTCACAGAACAACTAAAGTCCCTTTCACACTGCACTTGGCATATCATCTGACACCTTAGCCTTTCTTATTCATTGTGGATGTGCCAAGGTCAGTGCATTTTGACATGAAGCTGAGCAATGTGTCGATGCATAGGACATCTGATGCTTAGTGTCACGTCACTGCAGAGGTCATCTGACGCTTAAGAGTCACGTCTTCAGATGGAAAGCTGTTGTATTCTGTTGCATTGACATGGTGACTTTCAAAGAGCTCTTCAGGTCTGGAAAAGTGATTTCTGGCGGACTTGTACTGTAAAGCCGTAAGAGGGACATGGACGAAGGAATAATTGTGGTGTACCACGATATTTTGATTAATAGAAAAATAAAATTCTTAGACGTTTATGGGGGCAGTTTTCAAACTCCCTTTCCAAACCTCCCCACTCAGACAGGAATAAGATTTATTTATTTCGCTACTACGTCACCACCGCCAACTTAAAATAAGCCAAGTTAAGGCTTTCTTTTCCAACACTGACATATACATATTGCTGAGTTGTGGTCTACTCAGCGGGGAAACCCTACCTGACTTCCGTCTCAGCTGTTGTGTTAAAACCTCCAGATATGGGATTGTCCGCACACCCGATGACCTCATTGTTGCAGTTTGATGCAAGGGGTATTTCACACTGAGCAAATGCAGAGTGAAAAAGCCTTAGAAGGGAACCACTGAGTAAACTGAGCTGAAATCTACCTGAAACCCAAGACTGTCCTAGATTCTGGGCATTTGTAGATTGTGAGGCAACGGCGCTAACCAGACTATTATGCCAATTGTAGAGTTGTTTGATTTTATAATTTATAAAACTTGGTTGTCCTGCTACACTTAGAATGTTCCCATTAACCAGTAGCAAGCAGGTGACCAAGAGAATGAGCCTGCAGGGACTGATGATATCAACTACCAATTCTGGAGCTGTGTGGTAAGCAAATGGGATGTGAGGATTTTTACATTTACATTGTTTTTTTTTTTTTTTACTGTTCCCTCATTAAACACAGGGGGTACGTGAAAAAAAAACCTGCATTGAGTGAAATCCATGTACTAGAGGTTTTCATGGGTTTCATAATATATTTTTTTCATGTACACGATGCATTATTTTCGTTTTAATTTACTGCACGGTTTTTCATTTACAGTATGTTTTTTTTACCGTTTCTTATGTGTTTTAAGGCTGTTAAACCCCCAACTACACACTATATAAACTCAGACAGGCTTTAACTTTTTCCTCACATTTCTTGCTTGAACACTCAAAACTCAAAACTTTGTAGATTAAAAAAAAAGAGAGAAAAAAGTACACTATTGTATTCAAAACCTGTTTGAGGCCAAAACATTTAGAAAAACAAATAATTTTGGTCATAATGTGGTCATGACTTTAAGGAGTCAACGCAAAAGGATGGTAAATGCTGACGAGTGCACAGTCGGAAGATATTGGAATGATATGGTTCTGGTCATTTTTTTTTTTTTTTAATCATCGGATGAATGTGACTGTTTTTCAATTTTGGAAAGTTAATATGCATCCTGAGTATACACGAAGAAGCTGAATGTTATTCGAATGATATGGCACCTATTGGTCCTGTTATCCCCCCCCCCATATCAGGCAGATAGTTATTGTGTATTCATAGTATACACTGGTGATAATTTTCTGAGCAACTGCAGGTCTCTCACCCTAGTTCCTTGACAGGCCTTCTTCTGGCTATACACTTTTTGCTGTGCCCTCTTGTCCAACTTGGTCCACAGAGCTTTGACTTTCCAAGAGTTCACTGCAGCTTTCAGTTCACTGTAAAAGTTGCTGTAATCCAGTGGATCCAGCTCCAGCTCCCTGCAGAGGATACTGAAAGCCTGCAGAGTCCCTTTACATGTAGACATCTGGACAAAGTTCTCAAAGAGCTGGTTGACCTTAACCATGTGCTCATCTTCTGTCTCACCCATCCTCTCTGATAGTTACCAATGTCTCTCTTCTCCTTTTTACTCCTTGCACACTGTCAGAACTCCGCCCTACAATGTTGCCATGCATATCCGGTTCTGGGGAGGAAAAGGAAGAAAGAAAAAAAATCCATGATTGATAACATACTGTAGATAAAATATATTGTAGATAATTGATACTAATGAAATCTTGAGTAGTACCCTTCTTATGACTGATGTCTGTGGCCCTTATTGGCCTTTGAACAAATTAATATTCTTTGCTTAATTCAGAACAAAGTGAGCAGGAACAGCTGGATCGCATAATTCACAACTCACCTTACAAAACAAAAATGTATATCACAGCAGAAGGTTGCTAAGAATAAAATGATCACAATTGTGGATTTCATTTCAAACTATCTGGAGTGAACATGTTAATTACAAAAAACAAAAAAGAAACAAACAAAAAAAAAAAAACACGAAAACAGGTTGCACATGACCAATTTAAGCACTACCACTCTTATTTACTGTGCTGTGTTCTGCAGGAAGAGCAGATTAAGTGCCAAAATCATCCTAGCTACGTCACTAAACTAATCCTGAAAGTGTCAGATTACAACTGGAGACCTGTAAACCAATGAATAAAAGGTAGTGTCTGGTCAAGCTTTTCAGCTCCAATGTAACGCGAGTTGGACCAATTTTATTCAGCTTCGTAGTCAAAAAGAATAGTTTGGGAATTAAATTAGTTGAAAGACCTCTCTCCCTACAATAAATATAGGGACTGAAGCAAAGACATTGTTGAGTTAGACAGATACATAGTGATGGTGATAGCAAGACAATCTCCTTGGGGGAAGTAATACCCTATATATCGACAGGGAGCCTGTTCTTAGACGAAACTTAAAATTTAAAAAAAATAATCTGTATAGCCACACTAAATCCCCTTCAACTTTGTGGTCAAGTTTGTATATGTGACTTCCGCTCATAAAATAGTGGGATGGAAAAGCATTCTTCTAGTATATCTAGGCTACCATGATTTTGGAGTATTAGTTGTTGAACTCGCAAACTGTTGATTAATTAATAAATGAAATTCGTGAGCACTAATTTAAGTTTAAGATTTAATTAAACAGAATTATTTAAAACAATGTACATTCATATAACTTTTGGAATAGCTGCAAAGATTTTGTGAAGCAAGGAAAAAAATAAAGCTTTTACACAAAACTGGAAGTTTGGAGACCTTGACAAAAGCAATGTTTAAAGACTCTGAACCTGAAAGGAAATGCGTGCAATGAGCTGCACGTTTGCTAAAAATGACACAGTAAAAAAATGGGATCCAGGACATGCTACTAGACAGGGGGTCGGGAATGATTAACACTCAAAAAGCCATTTCGACCCGGTTTCCCCGGAAAACACAACACTGGGAGCTGCAAACATTTTCTGACATCTTGAGATGTTAGGCTATATACTTTTTTGTGTCCATACACCATCTAAATAATGTGCGTGTATATACATATACAAACACAAACACACATATACATATATATATATCCATCCATCCATCCATTTTCTTAGCTGCTTATCCTCAGAAGGGTTGCGGGGAGTGCTGGAGCCTATCCCAACTGTCAACGGGCAGGAGCAGGGCACACACTAAACTGGTTGCCAGCCAATTGCAGGGCACATCGAGACAAACAGCCGCAGTCACATTATTCACATTTTTATATTCCTCTCCCACATCAGTTCTTGTGAGAAATTGTATGGCTCGACAGTTGACTCGAGACAGTTGGACAGCGTAAGAGGCAGCTGTGGTGAAGGATGACTCCTGAAGTCCACAATCATTTCTACAGTCTTTAGGGTGTTCAACACCAGGTTGTGTTGGCCACAACAAAGCTCCAATTTCACTACTTCCTATTGATACTCAGACTTGTTGCAGTCTTTGATGAGGCTGATGACCATGGTGTCATTTGCAAACTTTACGAGTTCGACAGCCTGGTGCCTTGAGATACAGTTGTATGTGTAGAGGAATTACAGTAGAGGAGAGAGGACATAGCCTTTGGGTGCCCCGGTGCTAATAGTGCACATGGATGAGGTAGTGTCCCCCAGCCTCACCTGCTGTGTCATGCCCATCAGGAAATTGTAGATCCACTGGGAGATGTCAGGAGAGATGCTGAGTTGGAGAAGTTTGGATGAGAAGAGTTCAGGGATGATGGTATTAAACGCAGAGGTGAAGTTCACGAACAGGATCCTCGGATAGGTACCCTCGCTGTCAAGATGTTCAAGGATGAAGTGCAGACCCATGTTGACGGCATCATCTCCAGATCTGTTAGATCAATATGGCAAACAGCAGTGGATCCAGCTCGGGACTTGTGACGCTCTTGAGGTGGTCCAGCACAAGGCATTCAAAGGACTTCATGATCCCAGATGTCAAGTCAACAGGCCTGTAGTCATTAAGACCTGACATTGCTGCTTTTTTTGGGACCGGTATTATGGTGGAACGTTTATCGGTACTTCACACAGATCAAGAGAGCTGTTGAAGACAGGAGCAAGTTGGTCTGTGCAGACTTTGAGGCAGGATGGGGAGACATGGTCTGGGCCCAGCACTTTGTTTATCTTTTGTTGTTTGAAGATCTGTCGCTTTCATGGATGTTAAACGGTAGAGTGGAAAGTGCTGCGGCTTTGTGGGTGCGTGGTGTGGAAGTGTCTATTTCAAATCTGCAGTAAAAGCTATTGAGGTTGTCAGCGAGCCCGCTCCTGTTTTCTACCGAGGGATGATGCCGCTTGTAGTTAGTGAGTGATGTGCCAAACTGATTTCGAGTCATTAGCACTGAGATATTTTTCCAGTTTTACTGCATAATCCCTCTTTGTTATCCCATGTCAGATCTTCATCTTCCCCCACCATTGGAGTCAACTCACCACCAGGTGTTGATCAGTTGACAGCTCTGCCCCTCTCTTCACCTGAGTGTCCAAGACATGCAGCTGCAAGTCCGATAGCACGACCGCAAAGTCGATCATCGAACTGCGATCTTGGGTGTCTTGGTGCCAAATGCACATGTGGCCAACCTTATGCCTGAACAAGGTGTTTGTCATTGACAATCACTGATGAGCACAGAAGTGTAGTAAGAGAACAACACTCGGGTTCTGATCGTGGCAGGGAAGTGGTGTGGGCGTTATTCCCAATCACGTCCTCACTATCTCACTGTCAATGCCTACGTGGGCATTGAAGCCCTGCAGCAGAATGATGGATTCCCCAGAGGGAGCACTCTCCATCACTCCCTTTAAGGACTCCGAAAATGGCTGGGTACTGTGAACTGCTGTTTAGTGCATAGGCACAAACAACAATTGGGACCCATCCCCCCACCCAGAGGCGGAGGGAGGGAACCCTCTTACCCACCAGGTGAAACACGACATACGGGCACCGAGCCGGACGGCAATAAGTATACCCACACCTGATTGGCACCTCTCATCGTTGGGCAACTCCAGAGTGGAACAGAGTCCAAATCCTCTTGAGAGGACTGGTACCAGAGCCCAAGGGATGCGTAGAGGCGTGTCTGATTATATGTAGTCAGAGCTTCTTGACCTCACGCACCATCTCGGGCTCCTTCCCTGCCAGAGAAGTGACATTCCATGTTCTTAGAGCTAGTTTCTGTAGTCGGGAAATGGATCGCCGAGGCCCCTACCTTCGGCAACCGTCCAGCTCACATTACACCCGACCTATATGGCCCCTCTCACAGGTGGTGAGCCCATGGGAAAGGGGACTCATATTACCCTTTTGGGGTGTGCCCGCCCAAGACCCACATGGGTGCAGGCCTGGCTCCAGAGGGAGGCCCTGGTGACCCGCGTCCGTTTAAAGGAAACCTGAATCCATCAGTTTTACTCATCATAGGGATTTATGAAAATAAACATTTCAGTCAAGATGCGTTGTACTGAATTTGAAATTTTATTTGGGAGAATAATAATTAGAAATTGGAGAAAGCCAGGAGATAAAAATGTGCCTTAATCTGTTTTTTTGGAGGAGGATGTAAGTAGCGTTTAAAGTGCATCTTTTGTCTTGATTCATTCTATTTTATTTGCTATTTATGCTGTTCTGTTTGCTGTGGTATGATGATTTTAGTTTCGATGTGACACTGTGAGTCTGTACAACATCGCCGGTAATGACCTGTCTATCCAGGCAGCGTGTGCGACAATGTGATTTTTACATGTGAAATGCAATTGCTCCTCACTGCCTCGTGAGTGCCATCATCTGGTATCCCTTATACATGCTAAAATGCATGCTGCCATGCATAATAACTGTGTGGGCAGTGTGTTTTAGTGTACTTTGTTGGACATGTCACAATTGTGCACATAAGGTATGCTGTCCAGAAAATACTTAAGACTTAAGTGCATCTTATGGTTGCAGAAATATGGTACATATTGGACACAGGTACTGTATATTAATACTGCACCCATTATTCATGGATTTTTGTTATTTGTGGTGTTGTAAGGAACGTAACCCCTGTCAATAACGGGGGAACACTAACTTGTCCATTTGTCCATCCATCGATCCGTCCATCCATTTTCTTAGCCATTTATCCTCACAAACGTGGAAGTACTGGGGCCAATACCAGATATCTTTGGGTAGGAGGCTGGGTACACCCTGAAATGGTTGCCAGCCAATCGCAGGGCACATGGAGACAACAGTTGCACTCATGATCACACCTAGGGAGAACTTAGAGTGTCCAATAAATGCATGTTTTGGGGATGTGGGAGGAAATCGGAGTGCTCAGAGAAAACACACGCAGGCACGGGGAGAACATGCAAACTCCACACAGGGAGGGCTGGGATTGAACCCAGGTCCTTAAAACTGTGAGGTAAGTTGTTCGATTCCAAATTTACTATAAGTTAACTTGTATGGTGTAAATAATGTGGTTGTAATACAAAATAAACATGTTTAGTGTCAGAATCAGCTTTTTATTGGCCAAGTGTGTAAAAACACAAAATGAATTTCTCTCTGGCAGTCGGTGCTGCCCTGACATTCAGAACAAACACCAACAAGGTAACGAAGAAAGAACAAGAGACATTTCTGTTTATGGGAATTATTCCTTACGAGTCACAGATGTTCAAGATGTAAAGTCGTCTTCATTTAGAACAGGTAGGAGATAAGAGTATGTCAACGTCCCACACTGTGTTCAGCTTGTACAGAGTGCCTTTTAACCGTTTGCGGTTTCCGTTATAGACCAGTGCAATGACAACTGTGCAAAGGCAGCAGTTTAAAGTGACGGATCATGTGATAGTGATGTGATAAAATATATTACTAATATTGATTGGACCAGCAGGATATGATGACGTGCCCCAACAATGGCACAAGGCAGAAAATAGTAGGTTTGCTGATAAAGAATGTAATGACTTCATTGCCAGATGGAAAAAATTGGTCGAATCCCTGCTAGTTTTGACATTGATCAGTAGTGCTTTCCCGATAGAAAGAGCTGGAAGAGCTGGTAGCCAGGATGTGGAAGGTCCGAAAGGATCCTGCCCGCTCTGGACCGAGTCTTCAATAGTATTTGTTGATGAGTTTCAGTCATTTTTGTACTCTATATTGTTTCATCACCCTGCTTTGTGTTAGATCTGGATAATCTGAGAGTTGTGTTCCGAAGTACTAAAATTAACAATTATGTTTTATTCTAACATTGCTGCAGTTGATAAAGATATCACATTTCCTCTTAGTCTTATTTTTCTCTCTGTCATTCAGTGTACGGGGTCACAAAAACAACCCACTGTGGCACACGATGTTAGTTCCTGGAATGAGTGGTTGATTTATATGGGGGTGACACTGCACATATCAGCTTTGGGGGGAGAGACTCGGTGATAAAAATACACCAGAGAACTCAGCGTTGCTGACACGAGTTGCTGTCAGATGAGAAAGGCCAAGTTGAGATCCAATGTGTCAGATAATCTTTCATTGGTTGATTTGAGAATTAAATTTGAATTATTGAGCACTGTGGCCTGGCAGTAACAAGGAAAGCCATTTTTTTTCATCGTAGTTTGGCTCATGTTTTTTTCCCCAGCATCTGTTTCATGGCTGTGTAAATCCAGAAAACTATCATCTCTTAGTAGGCTACTTGTTCAACTTTGTCTCAATTAAATTAATACAAATTTTGTTGCTCTTCAAGCAGACTTTAGAATGACAATGTCAGGCTCACAATTAACCAACTTATTTAAACTTTGATTGTTTTTATTACATTTTGTGACTCATTATTGCCTATGATAATTCTTCTTTCGGTCAATTGGTTCTCAGGGCAGTGAATCAATTGTAACTTGACTGTTCTGTTTGTCTTAGTAGACTGTTTGCCTCCCGTCTGAACAACCTTCATAATTTCATCCAACAAGGCTTAGTTTGGAGGCTAATGTGTACTAACAATTATTTGTGATTAGTCGACTAATTGGATCATGTTGTTGGTGACGATCTGAAACCTGAGAATGAGGCTAGTGCATGAACTGATGAGGCCTGCTCGGATGAGAGACGAAATGTCGTCTCAGAAACACAGAACAGTCCAGTAGCAATCGATTCAATGCCCTGAGAAGGGCACCCATCATTTCCCCCCACTAAGCTAAAAACATTTGAATTTCCTTAAACACTTACTGGGGGAACTTAATGTTAATACTAAAATATAAGTGAAATAAATAAATAAAATTCAACATGAAATGCGTTGGAAGAATTTCCTTCCACATAAGATTGTTCAAAGAACTGTCAAATTGGAATGGGTAATACATTCTGCAGAGAAATAGAATGCAGCTGTCATTTATTACTGCCTGGTACCACCAAAAGTGTATTATCTGAGAATACAATTAACACATACTTACATGGTTAAGATACAGTATATTCGTATCCCCTTTGATTTTGCTTTCAACCAAAAAAAAACTGGAAAAATTGGTTGATATCCGACCTTAAATTAAACTTTCTGTCATCATTATTACTGTATACTGTATTTGTTCAAATATACCTAACTTGTAACAGGCATTAAAAATAGAAGAGACGAGGTTTATGTGGGAGCTATTATTTTCATCAATGTAAATATAAAATTCTGGTGCAAACTTGAACATAATGTGCACTGACATGATTATGTCACTTCTCACAGATAAACACGGTCTTACTTCTTGGGTAGCATCTTGTAGTCAATTAAGGTTTTGTTGAACCTCCCTTTTCTTTGGTTTTATACTGTAATGTCATTCATCCATTTTCTGTCCTGCTTATCCTCACACAAGAGTTGTGAGAGTGGTGGAGCTTATCCATTTATGGAGTACTCTGGAAGTGCAGGGTATTGTGTCATATCTGCTGACAAGTTTATAGGCTTAATTTGTCTCCGTTATGTAGAGTATGGGGTGTTAATGCTATGAGCATTAGGAGTTTGATTTAAGGACTTGCATGCAACAGTCAAAGCTGGTTGCAGGACACGTTAACATATAGCTTTCAGACCACCATATCTTCGAGGAGGCTGAGGTATATTAACAATAATCAAGATTTAATATTGTTCATTTATTGTGCATGAGTGAGAAGTTTGATCTGATTTTAAAACAAAAGTTAGGAGTCGTTACAAAAAAAAAAACTCATTTTTTGTACAGACATGGCTACATTTCTTGCCAATAAATAAAATATTTCATACACCAGTCTTCAATTTTGCTTGATCGTGACGAAAGAGCACAAAACAGATTCCATTAGAAAGCCCGTTACCTTGCATTGGCGGGGGGTGTAGAGAAGGTTCTGCTGTGTGTCTAAATTATAATGATAAAATTACGACGACGAAATGCTCAAATATAAAGCACCACTTCGACACACTCCTGTTTGCAGCAAAATATCATGCGGGGTACAGCAGGAAGAAAGCATGTCAAGCTACTTTCTAGAGTCCAAGTTAGTCAACAGTAAATCCGTGTTTGGACCCAACAAGTTGAATGGAATATCGGAATGAATTTTGATCATGACTGCATAACATAGATACCATATACTGGATAATAGATACAAAGTTGTTTGGACGCAGATGTGTTCAATATCAATTTATTTATGATCCATGACAGTTTGATTGAAAGGACCACTTGTACATCGAGTGGAAAATCAGTGAGTAAACATTTATAACGGTCTTGGAATCCTATGTGAATGGTCTGTGAGCTATATGAATGCTATGGGCTATATCCAAAGTTTATCAAAAATGCGAGCTTGTTTTCTGAGTACGGCGTAGGACTATCGAATGGTTTATTTGAAGAGTTTGTTTTCAAAACGAGACGGGCATTTTTTTCAGATTTACGAAACTCGCGCCAAATTCTGGATAATTTTGGCGCGAGTTTCGTATATCTGAAAAAATTGCCTGTGTCTCGTTTTGAAAACAAACTCTTCATTTATACCTGAAATATAAAACGCAAAAAAAATTGGGACTTCCCTAAAGTGATTACACGTACATATCCACCCATCCATCCATCCATCCATTTTCTTAGCCGCTTAACCGCACGAGGGTTGCGGGAGTATCCCAGCTGTCAATGGGCAGGAGCCAGGTTACACACACGCAGACACGAGGAGGTCCTGGATTGAACCCGGGTCTTCATAATTGTGAGGCCAACGCTTTACAGCTGTGGCACCGTATGTTGTTGCTTATGCAGTACCGGCACGAGAGCAGCTAAGAACCAGTAATGGTGAGATGTGTGCAAATTTCCCCAGCTGATGAATGAGGCTCAACTGTGACAGCCACAGCTTTATCCTGTCAGGTTGACCAAAGAGGTGTTTAAAGAAGGACAAATTTGGGTGCGTTTTTTTTTTCAGTTTTGCTGCAGTTTGGTGCACAACACATCGGCATCTTGGTCTAGCTAGATTGAATGGTCTGCAATGCTAAGCACCAGTGACGTCAGGGGCGGGGTAAAGGACGCTTCTTCCGGGTCTGGCTGTGAAAGCTGGCACAAAGATTTTGCTTGGATTTAAAAAATGTTCTTTATTTAATTTTTTTTCAATTAATGTCCAAAATATATGTAATAATGGTATTACTTCACATTGGAGGGTTTATTGTACATATGAATTTTGGGGAAAGTCTTCTTTTAAGGTTCATCACCAGTCTCTTCAGCCTCTTCATCGTCACCGGGCTGTTTTTCTGAAGCTAATTCATCTTAAATTCGAACAATCCTCTTATTTCGCAGTCACCACATGTTTCGCTTCTTTAAGTTATTGAAGCGTTTTTACAGATTTTATGCAGCGCACTGTGGATTAATTCACACCATTATAGCGTGCCACAAAACCATAACTTCTGCCGTCTTTAAACATATCCAAAAGTTTTACTTTTTCACTAATTGCCTTCCTTTTCTTCTTGGGCACTCTGGAGGAAGCTTTCCCCTCAGCACCATGCTTTGGTAGCATTGAGAACGCAAGAGGTTATCGCACAGACAGTCAGCAGCATAGAAAATGGCATAAAGGAAGGACAAGGGAAACGGTGGGACAAAAGTTGCTGGGTGAGGCTTCACTTATGCGCAGCCAATCAGCTCACGAGATAAATCCACACATGCTCTCATTGATCGATGTCGCGCCGGGGACCAATCATGCGCCTTGTATCAATGAGTATTCCCGCAATACTGTATTCTGATTTGGCTTTTTTTTGTTGGGGGGGGGCTGGAAAAAACAACACAAAGCACTGAAGCTGCAAAAAGTGAAGCGTGAAGTAGCAAGGGAACCCTGTAGTAGACCAATCAGTTCATATTGGTGGGCCATACCCCATGTCCAAGTTTGGTCATTTCCATACATTTTTAAATGTTAAAATTGACTTCTCCTTTGTGTTATGGGCAGAGCAAGGGATAGGACCCAAAATGGACGACTCCAATCCAAGAAACAGTTCAATAAGATAATTTTAATCACACTCAGAGGTTGGTACGCAGGAAAGCGGTCCAAAAAGGCAACATTATCCGAAAACCTGAGGTAAAACAAAGGTCAATAATCAAAGCAGATTCTAGGCTTACAATGTGAGTCAGTGACGTAGAAACAAGTAACCTTGGAACGTGATGACAAGGCACAACGAACTGGCAACCAGACAATGAGACACGTGGTTTAAATGGATGGTGTAATTAGAGCAGAAAAGACACAGGTGGGGAGGGTGCTCTCTAGGGCAGGTGTATACAAGTCAGCGGGATGACAACACCCATGACACGTTGATGATGCAATGTTAATGATCAACACATTTTGGTTTCCTGAAAAGCGACACTTTTGAAGGTACGAATATTCGGCTCAACACCATTGTATCTCATTGCAGTAGCTTTTCTTATACAACTATCATTCGCTTCCAGCTTCAATTATATATCCAGAATATTAAGAACAATGTATTTAAAATATTCATCTGCTGATACTACATTTATGTTTTAATTAACTTTGCACCTTCTACCAACATTCCTGACAATGTTATATGCAGAAATTATACTGTGGCCTTTAATACTGCGCTATAAAGGTTTTGTGCATTTTAAAATGGAACCACAAACTATGTACAATCACAAGGCAACTGGACATGGTTTTTCATAGGTAAACGTTCTGCATTAGTAGTATATGCTTTCACATTGACAGACAATAAAAAAATCCAGAAAACCTTGATCAAGAAATGAGCAAATTGTTTATTTTCAATGTATGTGCATTCCCAGTGATGATGACATGGTGCCACGTTGGCACATTGCTCAGCTGGCCTGCTACCACTAGCCTTAAGATAATGTTAATGTTTAAGTGTTTAATTCACAGCCCTTTAGCATATGTTTTTGCTAGTAATAGCACCTAACTATCTAAATTGAGTCCCAGAGATGATTCTTGTCAGAAGTGAAATCAGCCACAATGTGCTTCCTTTTTAGCTCGTGTATAACTGTTGTGCTGCCATTAGAGGTGTGTTCTGTTTCATAGGTTTTACATTGTATTGTTGTCAGTATTTTTCTAAATGCTTTTTTGAAGAACGTTGCCAATGGGTAGCAGTAGATTTTCTGAGACACAAGGCTACCCGGATCACCACTAACACACGTGTGTAATGAAAACTCTGACCAAAGAAATCTCCTAAAGCATATAACAAGCAAGCACACAGCCGGAAGAAAGGGGGGAAAAAAAAGTTTAAATAAATAAAGGCAGCATCGACCGAATTATTTGTCAGCAATAAACATTTGCACTCACATTCACACCTATGGGCACACCAATCAATCAACCTATCATCCATGTTTTGGGGATATGTGAAGAAACCAGAGTGCCCAGAGAAAACCAACTCAGCCACGGGAAGAACAAACAACCTCCATAAAGGCAAGGTCAAATTTGAACCCAGGTTGTCAGAACTGTGTAGCAGATATGCTAACCAGTCGGCCACTGTGCAATTTTAATCGGACGAACAAAAAAAGGGTCAAAGTAAAAAAAATAAAATAAAATCCTTAATCCACCTGATTCTGCCACCAAAAATACTGCCCAATGTGGAAATAGCCATATTGAAACTTGTACACAACTGAGATGGTATAGATGTGCTAGTAATGTCATTTATTGGGCAATAAGTACTTGAATAAAGTTGCAAATATTCCCTCACTGTCACACTTTAGATAAAAAAAAAAACACTTAACATGCAAAGTTTTGCATTTTTAGAACTAACATCTGTAATGTAACATGAATCACCCATTCCAGTGCATCTACAGCTCCCTCTTTACAATGTGGTAGCTGATCAAGAGCATGATGCCCTTTATCAGCATCTGAGGCATGGGAGTGTCATCTTCAATTGGATGAAACGCATAGTCACTCAGTTTCGCTCTGAGAAGCCCCTGAGCATTACCGTTATAAGGTCATATAACTAAAGGAGTCGGCAACCCAAAGTCCAATTGAACTGGACATTATTTGTCTCAAAAATGTGTCATGTCTTCTGAAGTCAAAGTTTTTAACTTCTTTCTTCAAACCTACAATTTCGGTGATCACCATTTGCCTTCCTCAGAGATCTTTGATAGCACTTGATGTGTCAGCATCCAGATTTGACAGCCAGCACGAGCAGAAAGCCCAGCGACACCGAAACTTCACAGAATCTCAGTATTTTGTTTGTCCGTTTGTTTAATTGTAGTTGTAAATAATAAAATGACTGTGATCTCAAAATATTAAAATAAAATTACATATAGTAGCACGGTAACACAGCTGTAGAGGATGTCCCGCCCTCACTCGGTCTGAGGACCGAAGTTCAAATCCCAGCTCCGCCTCTGTAGAGTTTGCATCTTCTCCCCGTGCCTGCATGGGTTTTTGCGGGCACTCCGGTTTCCTCCCATATCCCAAAAACATGTATTAATTTCCTCTAGGTGTGGTTGTGAGTGTTCCTACTCGAGCTGTCACCTTATCGTGGTGGAGGGGTTTGTGTATCAGGATGATCCCAGAAGCTAAGTTGTCTGGGGCATCATGCCCCTGGTAGGGTCACCCATGGCAAAAATGTCCTAGGTGAGTGACCAAAGTGCGACTCCAAAACTCCAATGAAGAGTACAAAAAATTGGATCTCGGTTTCCCTTGGATGCGGGTCAAACGTGCCCCCCTCTGGAGCCAGCCCTTGTGGTGGGGTTCCAAGGCGAGCGTCTGGTGGCCGGGCCTGCACCCATGGGGCTCAGCTGGGCAGAGCCTGAAAGGGTAACATGGGTCCTCCCTCCCATGGACTCACCACCTGTGAGAGGGGCCATAGGGGTCGGGTGCAATGTGAGGTGGGCAGTGGCCAAAGGCAGGGATCTTGGGGATCTGATCCCAGACTACAGAAACTAGCTCTAGGGACAAGGACTGTCACCTCTTTGGCAGAGAAAAAGCCCGAGTTGGTGCGTGAGGTTGAGAAGTTCCTGCTAGATATAGTCGGACTCCCCTCTACGCACCGCTTGGGCTCTGGCACCACTCCTCTTGCAAGGGGTTTGACTCTGTTCCACTCTGGAGTTGCACACGGTGAGAGATGCCGAGCAGGTGTGGGTATATCTATTGCCCCTCTGGCTCGGGGCCCCCGTATGTTGGGGTTTACCCCGGTGGATGAGAGGGTAGCCTCCCTCCGCCTTCAGGTAGCGAGACAGGTTCTGACTGTTTGTGCTTATGCACCAAACAGAAGTTCAGAGTACCCACCCTTTTTGGAGTCCTTAGAGAGAGTGCTGGAGACTGCCCTCTCTGGCTTCAATGCCCACATGGACAATCACAGTGAGACCTGGAAGGGCGTGATAGGGAAAACAACTCCCCTGATCAGAACCAAAGTGTTTTTCTGTTACTGGACTTCTGTGCTCATCACAGATTGTCCATAACAAACACCATGTTCAGGCAAAAGGATGTCCACGTCTACCTGGCACCATGACACCCAAGGTCGTAGTTCGAGGATCGATTTTGTGGTCGTGTCTTCGGACTTGCGACCGTATTTCTTGGACACTCGGGTGAAGAGAGGGGCGGAGCTGTCAACCGATCATTACCTGGTGGTGAGTTGGCTCCGATGGTGGGGGAAGATGCCGGTCCGATGTGGCAGGCCCAGACTTATTGTGAGGGTCTGCTGGGAACGGCTGGCAGATTCCCGTCATAAGTAATTTCAACTCCCATGTCCGAAAGAACTTTGCTCATGTCCCAGGGGAGGCGGGGGGACATTGAGTCCGAGTGGATGATGTTCCGCGCCGACATTGCTGAGGCGGCCAACCAGAGCTGCCGCTGTCATGGCGGCAACCTACGAACACGTTGGTGGACACCAACAGTGAGGGATGTTGTCATGCTGAAGACTGAGTCCTATCGGGCATTTTTGGCCAGTGAGACCCCCCAAGGCAGCTGATAGGTACTGACTGTCCAAGCAGAATGCAGCTTCGGTGGTCACCAAGGCAAAAACGCGGGTATGAGAGGAGTTCGGTGAGCCTATGGAGAACGACGTCAAGACGGCTTCGAGGAAATTCTGGTCCACCGTCCAACGAGGGGGAAGCAGTGCACAGTCAACACTGTGTATAATGGGGATGGGGCACTGCTGACTTCAACTCGAGTCGATGGGGAGAACACTTTGATTACCTCCTCAATTCCACCAACACACTTTCCCATGAGTCTGGGTCTTTTATCGTTGCAGTTGAGGTCAACAATGTGGTTAAAAAGCTTCTTGGTGGCAGGGCCCCGGGGTTGGATGAGATTTGCCCGGGGTTCCTAAAGGCCCTGGATATTGTGGGGCTGTCCTTTTTGACACACCTCTGCAACATTGCGTGGACATCGGGGACAGTGCCTTTGGATTGGCAGACTGGGGTGGGGGTCCCCCTTTTTAAGAAGAGAGATTAGACGGTGTGTTCCAACTATAGGGGGATCACACTCCTCCGCCTCGCTGGTAAAGGTTTTTTCAGGGGTACTAGAGAGGAACATCCGTTGGGAAGTCGAATTTTGGATTCAGGAGGAGAAATGTGTTTTTCGTCCTGGCCGTGAAACAGTGGACCAGCTCTACACCCTCGGCAGCATTCTCAAGGGTGCATGTTCGCCCAACCAGTCTACATGTGTTTTGTGGACTTGGAGAAAGCGTTCGACCGTGTCCTGTGGGGGTATTTTCAGGAGTAGGGGTACCGAAGACCCTGATATGAGCTGTTTGGTCCCTGTATAACCGTTGTCGTAGTTTGGTCCACATTGCCGGCAATAAGTCAGACTCATTTCCGGTGACAGTTGGACTCCGCCAAGGCTGCCCTTTCTCACCGATTTAGTTAACTTTTATGGACAAAGTGGAAAGGAGGCCCTGTAGCTCAGTGGTTAGAGCACTGGTTTGGTAAACCAGGGGTTGTGGGTTCGTATCCCACTGGGGGCCTCCACTCCCCGAGAAGGGTTGCGTCAGGAAGGGCATCCGGCGTAAAAATTGTGCCAAACATATATGTGCGTTCATCTGAGATGACACGCTGTGGCAACCCCGAAAGGGACAAGCCGAAAGAAACTTATTTACTTACTAGTTAACTTATATGGACAGAATCTGTAGGCGCAGCCGAGGCACAGACTGTGTTCGGTTTGGTGGCCTAAGCATCGCATCTCTGCTCCTTGCAGATGATATGGTTCTGTTGGCTTCATCAAGCCGTGATTCCCAACTCTCACTGGAGCGGTTCACAGTTGAGTGAGGCTATTTCTCCTGTGACCCGACCAGGAAAAGTGGTAGAAAATGGATGGGTGGATGGATGTGGTTGTGTGCGACTGTTGTCTGTCTCCACGTGCCCTGTGATTGGCTGGCAACCAGTTCAGGGTGTACCCTGTCTCCTGCTGATGACGGCTAGGATTGGCTCCACCACTCCTGCGCGCTCATTAGGATAAATGGCTCAGAAAATGGATGGATGAAGATACTGTATTTGGTTTTATTTTTCATAACTCAAAATATGCGTCACACTCTCTGACACTGACGCGCCTCACACAGTGTAGTTTACAACTTGCTAGATTCATAATTTAAGTTCATCTTTTTAATTCATTTGAAACACCATGTTCATTTAATGAATAAAATGTAATTTTCTAAAACATGGATTAACTGCATGGATTTCATAGGCAACACACACACACGTGTATATATTACATACACACATGTACACATATAGATATTGTTTCGGTGTTTACCGTTTCTGTGAGATGTGTGTACCAATAAAAACTTTTCGCACGTTCAATAACAAGCTGTGATTTACAGGCAACTGCCGGGCTAAAAAGGTCGCATATTGCAGTGGGGGTCGGGCCCTCTACAATCACACGAGAAACCAACTGACTAAAGAAATTAACATTGCAAAGAGGGATAATGAAGCAAAACTGGAAAAAAAACAGTTTGGTGCTAATGACTCTTATTAATCAGTCTGGCACGGATTACAATCACTCACAAATTACAAGCGACGATCGCCCCCAGTAGGCAACAATAGTGGACTAGCTGACTACCTGAACAGCTTTAACTGCAGATTTATAAGGGACTCTTTCCCTTCACACACATACCAACTCGCACCACCGTCCACTTCAACTTCTCCAAATACACTGTTTACTATCCATGTGCGGAACGTGAGGCAGATCTTCAAACAACAAAAGATCAACAAAGCATTAGGCTCAGACCTTGTCCCCCCATTCTGCCTCAAAGTCTTTACAGACCAACTTGCTGACAACCTCAATAGCTTTTACTGCAGATTTGAAATAGACACTTCCACACCACACACCCACAAAGCCGCAGCACTTTCCACTCTACCGTTTAACATCCATGAAAGCGACATTAGATCTTCAAACAACAAAAGATAAACAAAGTGCTGGGCCCAGACCATGTCTCCCCATCCTGCCTCAAAGTCTGCACAGACCAACTTGCTCCTGTCTTCAACAGGTCTCTAGAACTGTGTGAAGTACCGATAAACGTTCCACCATAATACTGGTCCCAAAAAAAAGCAGCAATGTCAGGTCTTAATGACTACAGGCCTGTTGACTTGACATCTGCGATCATGAAGTCCTTTGAATGCCTTGTGCTGGACCACCTCAAGAGCGTCACAAGTCCCGAACTGGACCCACTGCTGTTTGCCATGCCGTCAATATGGGTCTGCATTTCATCCTTGAACATCTTGACAGCAAGGATCTTGTTCATGGACTTCAGCTGGCCGTTTAACACACTCAGCCCTGAATTCCTCTCCTCTAAACTCACCGTCTCGCCTGCCATCTCCCGGTGGATCTATAACTTCCTGATGGAGAGCACACAGCAGGTGAGGTTGGGGGACACCACTTCATCCACGCCAATTATCAGCACCGGGGCACCCCAATGTTGTGACCTCTCCCCTCTGCTCTTCTCGCTCTACACAAACGACTGCATCTCGTGGCATCCGACTGTCAAACTCCTGAAGTATGCAGATGACACCACGGTCATCAGCCTCATCATAGACGGCGACAAGTCTGCGTTTTGACAGGAAATGGCGAGACTGGAGCTTTGGTGTGGTCAACACAACCTGGCGTTAAACACTAAAGACCGTGGAGATGACTGTGGGCTTTAGGAGGCAACCTTCACAACTACCCCTGACGCAACCGTCGAGACCTTCAAGTTCTTGGGAATTAGTCTCAGAAAAAAGTGGGGGACAAACATCAACTCCATCCTCAAAAAAGCCCAGCAAAGGATGTACTTGCGGCTTTTGAGGAAGCACGACCTGTCACAAGAGCTGCTCAGACTATTCCACACAGCAGTTATCCAATCAGTACTGTGTACCTCCATCACAGTCTGGTTTGGGGCCGCCACAAACAAGGACAAACTCAGACTGCAACAGACAATCAAAAATGCTGAACGGATTGTTATTACACTATTAAAGGACTTGCACACAACACGAACTAGGTCAAGAGCAGGCAAGATCCTTTTGGATCCTCCACATCCTGGCCACCAGCTCTTCCAGCTCCTTCCGTCGGGAAAGCGCTACAAATCAATGGAACTCAAAAGTAGCAGGCATCCGAAAATTTCTTTCCGTCTGGCAATTAAGTCGTTAAATTCTTAAATTCTCTTCAGCGAATCTACTATTTTTCCTGCCTTGTGTCATGTCAGAACACTCACTCACTCACACCGTTTGTTCTTGTTGCTATGTTGTTCCTTGTTCTTGGTTCTGAATGTTGTACCAGGGCCGCACCGACTGCTGGAGAAAAATTCCTTGTGTTTTTACACACTTGGCCATTAAAGCTGATTCTCATTCAGAGGGTCTGGTGGAAAGGGCTGGCAGATTCCCATCAGGAGGAATTTCAAATCTCATGACCGAAAGAGCTTTGCTCATGTTCCAGGGGAGGCGGGGGACTTTAAGTCTGAGGTTTCGCGCCTCCATTGCTAAGGCGGCCGACAATAGCTCTGGCTGTAAGGTGGTCGGTGCCTGTCATGGCAGCAACTCCCAAAGACATTGGTAGACAACAGTTAGGGATGCCATCAAGCTCAGGAAGGCGTCCTGTTGGGCATTTCTGGCCTGTGGGACTTCCAAGGCAGCTGCCCAAGTGGAATCCAGCTTTGGTGGTCACGGAGGACAAAAAAAAAAAAAGAAAAACTGGCATGGGAGGAGTTCAGTGAGGCAATGGAGAATGACTTCAAGAGGGCTTCGAGGATATTCTGGTCGACCGTATGGTGTCTCAGGAGGGGAACGCAGTGCACCGTCAACACAGTGTATAGTGAGTATGGGGCACTGCTGACCTCAATTCAGGACGTTGTGAGTCAGTGGGGAGAATACTTTGAAGACCTCAATTACATCTACATGCCTTTTCATGAGGAAGCAGAGATGGAGTTGCATGTGAATCCAGGTATCTGGCATATGATTTGTCTGAATGACAAAAAACTGAAAAATAGCAAGGGGTCTGGGGGCTGCAAGCACGATCAAAGGATGCTCACCAATTTTAACGAGCATGTTTTATATATTGTATTACGAATGAAATATATGAAGGACATCTATAAATAAATATTCTGTTTTCAAAATGTACACAATATGATCGTTCATTATTGAGGTGCATACCTTTATCCCCAAAAAATTACAAATTCAACTAAGTCAACTACTAGAAGTGAAACTAAATTGAATTCAAATTTGCACCGTGGCATGCAACCGTGCTTTCATAATATGTATATCATATCTATTCAAAAACGTTTTCAGTTCTTGTTTTTGTAAATGATTGAAACACATGAATTTGACAATTCTTAACGTCATGTTTCATTATCAGTAAATAATAGACCTTTTTACAAGTAATTGCTTCTGAACTGTCATCTCGTATTGACGACCCTGTCTGCAACTGGGGTTGATTCATTCGATGGATCTTGCTTCTCAATACTGGGCGTAGTGGAAGTAAACAAGGGATTAAGTCCTTAAGGTTTGTTGAACTTGGGTTGACATCCAAATGTACCAGCTATGGAAAAGTTCCATAGCTTCCAGTTGATTTGTTTTTGCCGTTTCGCATGATCTTCCAACGCCTAGAAACCTCTTGAGCCATAGTCAATCGTAGACTGACACCACGTGCACAATGCTTTACGAGGTCGATCGATTTTGTAAATGAAGTCACCTAACAGAGTGGTAACTTCCTTCTTTCCAACGGTATTGAGGATTTCTCGTTCCATCCAATCTCATCCAAACTTATTTTTGACATTTCTATCATTTCTTTCACTCGCGAAGCGTCTTTCCTCTCGAGCACCGACATTGTGTTGACTTACAAATGGGCCCATTACCTCCCTGTTCCACATCCGATCAATCAACAGACGTGTATCACATTTTCCGCCTCACTTCTGCCTTGTTTGCAAAAGGCGGATTGGAAAATGAACAAGAGTGGATTCTGGTACGCGTTATGGTCGGAATATTGCAGAAAAATGGAAAATATATTTTTTTCATCTATGCAATTTAAAAAGACTGAATTCAGTCTATAAACAGAAAAATAACGTCTGAGGAATGCAGCAAAAAGGCCTTCCTTGAAACCCACATTTTAAGGAGATGTTGCTTCTTCTGTTATTCTATCTATTCATCCACCCTGATTGCCAAATTTCAAGTCCATTATTATTATAATCATCCACTCAACTTTAAAGTCTTTGTAATGTCTAATTTCAAATGCAAATTATCTTATTGAGACAGTTCAACTTTACTGTAAAATGCATAATCTTTTCATTGTTTTTACCAAAAAATACACGTGTTTATGAATTAAAGTCCGTGAACTTTGACCTAGTTTCTCGTGTCTGGAAAAACGACTCGTTTAGGGGGCGTAGCCTCGTACGTCACACATTCAGGTGGACATGCTATTGTGCTAATGGTACTGTCTGGGTTACCACGTGAAATTATATTTATGGTGGAGCAAGATACCACCAGCTATTGCTCTCAAATTAACGTGGCAACATTTTAAACTGATTTTGTTCATGAAAATCTTTATTTGTGAAAATATGCCAACTTAGACTGTGGACTACGTTCCATTCTGTTTGTTTTGGTGAGATAATAAACGAGCCTTGTACACGCAAATTATTGACGCACATAGTACTGCAGATAGTTTCTTATACAAGCAGGCAGATCCATAGCAGTGTACATTGAACGGCCGGGTGGTCACGTACCTATTTACTAAATACACTTTTTTTTCATAATTTTAGAATAAGACCAAAACTTTCGTACAGTGAAGAAAATATGTAATTGAACACTACTATATTCCAAGTTCTCCCACTTAGAAATAATGGAGGGTCTGAAATTCTCATCGTAGGTGCATGTCCACTGTGAGAGAGATAATCTAAAACGAAAAATCCAGAAATCACAATGTAGGATTTTTTCAATTATTTATTGAACTGAATTAACTGAATTGAAGTTTCTGGACTCGAAACTTGTCTCTAAAACATCCAACTTTGGCTGTCCCTCTAGTGATTTATTTCTAATCCTATCCAACCTGCTCACCCTTAGCAAGAATCTCAAAATCTTCATTTCTGCTACCTCTCGCTCTGCTTCCTGTTGTCTCATCAGTGCCACAGTTTCTAATCCATACATCATGGCGGGCCTCACCACTGTTTTATAAACTTCGCCCTTCATCTTAGCAGAGACTTTTCTGTCACATAACACACCAGACACCTTCCGCCAGATGTTACAAGCTGCTTGGACCAGTTTCTTCACTTCCTTTACCACACTCAACCGTTCTGAATTGTTGAATCCAAGTATTTGAAGTCATCCACACTCACTCTCTCTCTTGTGCCTGGAGCCACACTCTTCCCCTTCCACGCCTCTCATGCACATATATTCTGTTTTACTGCGATGAATCTTCATTGCTTTCCTTTCCAGTGCATACCTCCATCTTTCCAAATGTTCCTCTGCCTGCTTCATGCTTACACAGCATACCACAATACCAAGATCGTAAACACCATGGTCCAAGGGGATTCCAGTCGAACCTCATTTGTCAGGCTATCCATTACCACAGCGAACAGGAAGAGGCTCAGACCTGATCCCTGATGCAGTGCCACCTCCACCTTAAATTCTTCATTCACACCGACGGCACAGCTCACCACTGTTCTACTGCAGTCATACATGTCCTGTACTATTTGAACATATTTCTCAGCCACACGAGACTTACGCATGCAATATCACAGTTCCACTCATTACTCTGTCATAGGCTTTCCCTAGATGCACAGACACAATATAGCTCCTTCTGACCTTCTCTGTACTTTTTCATTAGCATCCTCAAGGCAAATAATGCATCTGTTGTACTCTTTCTAGGCATGAAATCATACTGTTGCTCGCAGATACTTCTATCCTGAGTCTAGCCTCCACTACTCTCTCATAACTTCATTGTGTGACTCAACTTTATTCCTCTATAATTCCCACAGCTCTGCAAATCGCCATTGTTCTTAAAAGTGGATTAACTGCCTTTCCATTTTTCATCCTCTTTAGTGGCTTTCTAACTTCCCCCTTACTAATCATTGCCACTTCCTGCTCCTTCACACTTGCCTCTTCTATTCTTTCTTCTCTCTCACTTTCTTCATTCATCAAGTTCTCAAAGCATTCTTTCCATTTATTTAGTACACTACTGGCACCACTCAACACATTTCCATCTCTATCCTTTATCATCCTTACCTTTTGGACATCCTTCCCATTCTCCATCCCTCTATCTGGCAAACCTGTAGATCCTTTTTTTCTTCTTTCATTTCCAACCTGATGTACATGTCATATAACCTCTTTCCTTGGATGACATCCTGTATTTGGGGGTTCCCCCAAACAAGTCTCCTTCTCACCTTTCCTACCAGAAGCCACACCAAGTCCTCTCCTGCCCGTCTCTCTCATCACCTTGGCTGTACTAGTTCAGTCTTCCAGGAGTTCCTCCTCGCCATCGAGAGCCCATCTCACCTCTTTCTGAAAGGCCGCACAACATTCTTCCTTTCTCAGCTTCCATCATATGGTTCTTTGCTCTACCTTTGTCTTCTTAGTCTTGCTTCCCACCACAAGTCACCCTCCACACTACCATCCTATGCTGTCAAGCTACACTCTCCCCTACCAGTACCTTACAGTCAGTAACCTCCTTCAGATTACATCATCTGCACAATATGTAATCTACCTGTGTGCTGCTACCTCTACTTTTGTAGGTCACCCATGTTCCTGCCTCTTCTGGAAAAAAGGGTTCACTACTGCCATTTCCATCCTTTTTGCAAAGTCCACCACTATCTGTCCCAAAGTTCCTTTTCTGGTTGCCGAATTTACCCATCAATTCTTCATTGCTTCCGTTTCCTTCACCAACCTATTCATTACAATCTGCACCAATCACAACTCTCTCTCTCTGTCTGGGATGCTCAGAACCACTTTATCTAGTTACTTCCAGAATTTCTCTTTCAACTCTATGTCACATCCTACCTGTGGGGCATAGCTGCTAATGACATTATACATAACACCCTCAATTTCAAATTTCAGCCTCATCTCGCAATCTAATACTCTTCACCTCCAAGACTTTTTTAGCCAGCTCTTTCTTTAAAATAACCCCTATTCCATTTCTGTTTCCATCTACTCCATGGTAAAATAATTTAAACCCTGCTCCTAAACTTCTAGCCTTACTATCTTTCCATCTGCTCTTATGGTTGCACAATATATCAACCTTTCTCCTAATCAAGTCAACCAACTCATGAGTTTTTCCTGTCATAGTCCCAACATTCAAAGTCCCAAATCTCAGTTGTCGGCTCTGTGCATTCCTCTTCTTCTGCCAACGAATCCACTTTCCTCCTCCTCTTTGTCTTCGACCCACAGTCGCTGAGTTTCCACCGACGCCCTGCAGGTTAACTGTGACGGGGGGCGGGTGTTGTTAATCTGGGTCACAACCGATTCAGTATGGTATTCTTTAGATGAACGCTCATATTTGTTTGTAACAGTTTTACAGCGAATGCCCTTCCTCACGCAACCCTCTGCATTTATCCGGGTTTGGGACGGCCTACAGATTGCACTGGCTTGTGCCCCCATAGGGCTGCATTCTTTATCTTCTTTTCCTCATGTTGCTTTTATTCAGCGCTGAGTGCTGCTTAGGAACCATTGGAGGAGGCCGGTTCCAATGTAAGCAAAGTAGCAGGGAAAGCTGGAATTTTAGTAATAAGGGAACTGTGTATAACAAGGTAGAATGGATTGGATGATGAAGAGGACTCTCTACCACGCTACATGTTGAAGGCTTTTCCTCACACTGCTTTTAAATCAATCCTGAGTCTGAGTAGAAAGGCTCTCTCCTAGGACAGCATATTTTGTTCAAGCAACAGCATAACAATGTATGCGCGTGCAATAGTCACATTGCAGGGACTCTTGCAATGTTGATGTACCGTATTTTCATGACCATAAATCACACTGAAGTCTTAAATTTTCTCCAAAATGGACGGGCCAATTAGTGTGTGCACAGAGTTCCAAAATCTATAAATGTTGTCATGTGACTTTGATTTGTGCTCCGCCTGACTGTGAGGATTCCCTACTGACACACTGCTTATATAGAGGAAAGGCGGACATAACTGAGGACAGCATTCTGTCAATTAAGTGTCAAGGGTGGGTGTGAAACAGGATGCAAAAGGCACACTTCCCAGCGGCTATATAGTGCAATTATGTGCATTCTGCAAAACAACAGTTTGGCTAAGGACCTCCAAAAACAGTGCCTACAATGAGATTCACTTTACAAAACACAGTTTAATCTCTAAGTCATCAGTTACACGGAGGAACATGTGAATTGAGCAGCCGTGAGAGAATTCATGATCAACGAATCCTTGGTTCACAAGTGGAGGAAGCAAGAAAATGAGGTCCACCAAGGCAAGAGGATGAAACTGAGTTTCCGCAGGAACAAGGTGAGGTGGCCCAAGGTGAAAGACCAAGTCAAGGAAAGAATTAATGATTTCATTTTCGCTTCTCGTACAGCACAGATGCTTTTTTTTTTCCTTGCTCTGTGTGTTTGTAAGACCATTTTTCTTTTTTGTGGATAATCAGTTGTTTCACCATTACATGAGCATTGCCTGCCAATTACCACAAGCCTGGTGTTCATGGATCTCACAAAAGTACAATGTTTGGACGCTGAGGTTTTTATTAGTGAAGCTCTCACTTGTATGTTTTGGAGATGAACATTTCTCTAGGCTCTGTCAATTGAATACGTGGTTAAGCAAGGTGTGTTCTGCACTGCGGTTTTGGTTTTACAAAGCAGCCGGTTCCAGTCTAAATAGGCAAGGAGTTAAGGCATTGGTGGCCAACATTTTACAGTTTGTCATTCACTGCCCTGAAAAGAAAATATTGACAAAAATCAAAAGACAAAAGCATGCAGTTGTTCCCAAACAATCAGAGGAACAAGAGACAAGGTGAAACAAGGTGTAGACCGATTCATTTGGGTCAACCAAATAAATGGAGGAGCAAATGACAAATAGAATGAGCCAGCATCTCCCACACCTCTTCCAGTCCCATTGGAGCCATCCACACCTTAGAATTTTCCCTCTACGACTAAGACAACCAAACAATCTGCAGTAGATGTTGGCTCCCCCTCTCCTAGCCTGAAAGCAATGTTAGGTCTGATGGATAGGGTGAAGACTGTTGTCAACGATGGAGTCCAGCCCATACCATGCCAAGAATGTATGCTCATCCCCCCTCGCCTGAAACCACCATCCACTAAGATGCAAAAGGCCCCTCCGCCACCCATGAAGAAATTTTTCTGTCTTATAGCACGACACCCAGAGTTTTGTCCGATACCGTTAAACATTTAGAAGGTGATGATAAACGAAGTCACGTTGAAAAATTAGAGACACTTGGCATAGAGGACCCATATTTAATGCCGAAGTCGATGTTTTCGCCGATAAGAAAGTGGACTGTTAACCCGTTTCCACTTGTCTCGGACAACTGAATCTACACATGTATCTGGTGAGTAAGTCGTCAAGATTTACAAGGAAGAGTTTGAAAGCGTAGAAAAGTCTGGACAAACAAGTACTTTGCTGCTGGATCTGTTCGCAGTCAAGAATAAATCCCACATAGTGATGGAGCCACTCATATTTTTTCAATACAAATACCAATATTTTCATAAATGACCCGTGGTTTTACACAAACTCTCATTCATTAACTATGATTGGGAGCTAGGGGGGAGACAGCGAGTCAGCTCCTCCGTACACGGAACGTGTTGTGGCCACGTTAAACTTCGGTAAACCTCTCCATGACAGACACCTTTTTTTAAAATATGCATTGTTCTCAAATGAGTCCAATGCATATTTAAAAAAATAAAAAGCATTGGGATAGGCTTCAGCCCCCGTACACTGAAGCGTGTTGCGGCCACTTGTTAACCTACGTAAACCTCTGTGTGACCGACGGTTTATTTTATTTTTTTAAATACACATTGGACTCATTAGTGAACAATGGAGAGAGGTTTACAGAAGTTTAACATGTGGCCGCAACACGCTACCACGTGTACGTTGGAGACAACTGTCATTTTTTTTTTTTAAACGCATTGCTCTCAAATGACAAACAGTCATGCCCCCAGATATAAAGTTGCGGGTGTCATTAGGGATGGAATCTCAAGACCTTAAAATAACTTACTGAGTTGTTGGACCAGAGTATGTAGTTGTTACCATAATCAATTCATTGACACTGCACAGACTGAGAAAGACATTATAGATATTATAAATGTATTAGAAATACTTCTTGGGAATCTGAGATTGAGAAGAATAATTCCTACCAGAAATGAAGTGATCGCTGCACAGTCGTGTTTTTGGTTAGGCACCATCCATCATGTTTAATTGCCCAAAACCATCACTTTTCTCGTCTTTTCAGCTGGTACTCTATAGAATTACCTCTTTGAATATCTGTCTCGTCAGTTGTGACAACAAACAGCACAACAGGTCTCGGGAATTATAAATATTCTCCTCCGGTTCAATGTCCCCCACACTGTCAAGCAGATCTTTTTGACCGGCAATATGGCACAGTGAAAATGGTGACGTCACGTGCACGAGCTCTATATAAATCACTAAATGGTTTACTGTAGGTTCTGAATACATGAAAGAAATGACAAAATACAAACCCAGAAAAGCGCTGAGATTGACAGACTTGGGTCAAATAGTGGGGCGCAGAGTCCAAGCCAAACATGACGAAGCATTGAGCTATTATGCTGCACACAAATGGAATAAGATATCAACAGAGGTGATGTCAGCCTCAAGTGTGAATGTTTTTGAATTCAGGTTGAAAACTCTCATGCTTTTTGGAATCAGAATCCGATTTAATGGCCAAGTATGTAACAAGACACAAGGAATTTGTCTCGACAGTCGGTGGCACCCTGGTACGACACTCATGTTGAGTACTGAGAAGAACAAACTAACAGGAACAATAGACATTCAGTTAATGGGAAACAATTCCTTATAAGAGTCACAGTTGTGCAAAGATGCAGTGTTCTAGCATTTAGAGCAGTTACAGTGCATTAACCCGTAAATTATGATAAGCTTATACAAAGCGCCCTTACCCGTTCGCGGTTCACCATTTTAGTCCAGTACAAAAGACAATTGTGCAAAGGGAGCAGTTTAAAGTAACGAACTCTGGGATAGTCTACATTTGTGGTCACTAACCACTGGTCCACAGACCGGTACTGGGCCACAGAGAAAGAAGGACTAATTTATATAATTTGTCTTGCACTGCAATTTGCATGCCAATGTCTTTTATTTTGAAAATTGACTGGACCTTCTCCCCAGCAACAGTTGTGTGTCGCAATTGAGACAAGACTGCACAGAACGTTTCCATTCCCGGTCCCGGCCAACTCGAACACTTCAAATTCGGTTCCCAGTGGCCTGGCTAATGGTGGCAGAGCTCAAAGAATGACTCATATAAACTAATTCAGTTCATTTTATTTACTGAAAAGATTTGTTCTTTTGAACAAAATGTTCGTGAGCAAAACAACACACTATTAGGAGTCCTTCTAAAAATTTTGATTTATTCTAATAGTTATTAACAGTTACTCATGCACCAAGTCTGCTCTGATACAGATACAGTAGTAGGTTTCTGCTCAACAAAGGTAGAAATACTTTTATAGAGTTATAACTCTACTCTCATTGAGGAACTACAGAATTGCCCGTCTGGTCTGGCTGCCTACAACAAGTGATGCCCACTCCTAAATTGTGCCCACAATGCATGCACCATGAATGGTGAAGGGGGAAGCAGAAGCACACAAGTAAGCGTGTGTATATTACAGTCGTTCAAATTTAAAAAATGTACAGGTGTGGTCAGTTACGGGTGTGGTCCACCAGTCATGCCCGCAGATATAAAGTTGCGGGTGTGATTAGGGATTGAATCTCAAGACCTTAAAATACCTCACTGAGTTGTTATACCAGAGTATGGAGTTGTTACCATAATCATAATTTATTGACACTGCACAGACAGACAGACATTTTTAAAGAGGTCAACAGACATTCAATTTCAAAACTAAGTATTCATATAAACAAATCATTTTATTTCATCATGATCCACAGTTATAATGTAGCGTAATTTACGGTGGTATCTATTGTCAATCCATTGATGAAAGCTAGAAGTAGCTCTATATCTAGAAGATCTATATCTTCCTAAAGCATGTAGAGGGGAAAAGTTTTCAACTTCAAGATAACGCGGTACCATGGGAGAAAATGACCATTCGCATTTAGGTATATGGACAGACTAGTCTAATGTTAGAACTTAGATCAAGTCATAGTAAATCATAATCTCATACTTATTATAGTTAGATACTGAAACATTACCCGTGTTATATCCCAGAAATGCTTTCAGTGTAACTGAATTTCCTTTGACATGGGTCATGACGTTGATGACTTTCGACGTAAATGTGCTCGCAGTACGTGAAGCAGCTCGGAATATGTGCTTTTGAAATCACTTCGGAACATGGTCGGTACGGTTAACTTGCATTTGGCGTTTCCAAGTGAATACTGATTGTTTACGATCAGGCTTTTTTTGTTACCAACGTTTATGAAATAAACACAAATTAATGCCAAGACCAACATTCCCTCTAATTTTTTACAAGTCTGAGCAAACACACTAAGCCCATGAGCAACATCAGACATATGCATTGTGGTCAGATAAGTGTCATCCATTGAAGTTACGTGGCTTATTCAAAGATTCAGATTACAGCATTTACATTCCCATCAGAACATTTTTAAAAACAATTTTGTGTTTTTGCAAACTTACAATGAAAATGTCAACAAACAAAAAAAATGCATTGCTAACTAAACTTTGCCTAACGCCCTCCGCCGCTTGGAACCTCAGCTCGCAGCAGCCGCCGGCGCTCGCTCAGACTCCGCGTCATTCCTTCCGAAGAACCATCCAAATATTCAACATTAACTACAGCCACAGGTTCAAATCTGTATGAAAGTATTCCTCCGTCTTTCCGATCAACCGATACTGCTATTTCTTCATCAGATGAGGATAAATCAGAGAAATCAGCACTGGGCATAATAGTGTCCCATGTAATAGAGCATTTGGAATGGCACAGTACATGTCACATACGCCCACATAGATCATGTGACTTGCGAAAATGGCAGCGCCCCTCAAAATTGGTAATTGGCGATAAAAATCTTCTCAAAACACTATTAAAATGAGAGAGGATTTAGCATCGCATTGTCAAAATAGGGTACATATTACATGAGCTATTGGATACACTGTTCATGCAAAGCACTGGATTTCTCTTTTAAGAAAGAATTGATTACCAAATACGAATCTGGTGTGCGTGTTTCTGCGTAGAAGGAGTATGGCATGGCAAAATCGATAAGCACCATTCTGAAACACAAGGATTGCCCTTAAAGCGAGTAATGTTGAAGTTGAAAAGTTGCTTTTAATTTTCATAAATGGGCAACAGATAGCTGGGGATTGTTTCAAAGATTTCGTTTGTCGTATGTTTTTATATGTTGCTTTTGTAAAAATGTTTTTTTTTGCCCCCCCACCACCCCCTCATTGTTGCTTGTTTAAAGTTATTCTCAAATTTTGTTAATTAAAAAAAATGTTTACAAGGCTGGGGGCCGAGTCGCTACAGATACTGCAATGCACTCCCAGCCTAGCCTCAGCTAGTCTATAGCCTAGCTAAATGTAGCCTAAAGTATACAGTTTAAGCAAAAAATATATTTCTTAAAATATTTTATTATATAAAGCATTTAAACTATACATGTATTTCTACTATCCAGTTTATGATCAGGAAAAGCTAAATGAGAATGCTTTCAAAAGCTTAATTTTTTGGAACGCATTATTTCTTTTTCTCTTAATCGTAAATCAATTTTTTTTTTTTTTTTTAACAAATCTCTTCTCAAACCGCCTTCTGGCACAGATCGTGGTTGACATCAGAGGTTGTACTATATATGACTGTTGTTTTTGCCTATGCACCAAATTGCAGTTCAAACAAGCCACCGTGCTGCTGAGGGACTTCAATGCTCACGTGGGCAATTACAGGAGGAAGGCCACCCCGATTCTGAACTGTAATGGTGTTCCCTTATTGAATTTCTGTGCTCACTACAGATAGTCCATAACGAACACCATGTTCAAGCATCGGGGTGCCCATACGTGCGCTTGGCACCAGGAGACTTTGGGTGGCCGTTCGATGAATGCGTTCCTAAAGGCTCTGGATCTTGAACTTCTGTCCTGGTTGACACGACTCTACAACATTGCGTGGACATTAGAGACAGTGTCTCTGGATTGACAGACCGGGGTGGTGGTCCCCCTTTTTAAGAAGGGGAACTGGAGGGTGTGTTCCAATTACATTGGGTGGTAAGTTCTACTAAGAGGTTCTGAGAGGAGGGCCCATTAGGAAGTCTAATCTGAGATTCAGGGGCAGCAATTTGGTTTTCTTCATGGCTGTGTAACAGTTGACCAGCTCTTCTCCCTGAGCAGGGTCCTCAAGGGTGTATGGGAGTTCACCCGACATGTGTCCAGATGTGTTTGGTAGACTTGGAAAAGGGATTCGACTGTGTCCCTCACTCAGGGAGTCTCATGGGGGGTGCTTCAATAGCATGGGGTACCGGACGCCCTGCTACGGGCTGTTCGGTCCCTGTACGACCGGTTAAAAGTTTTGTCCACATTGCCAGCAGTAAGTTGCAATGCTTTCTGCCAAGGCTGTCTTTTGTCATTGATTTTCTTTGTAACATTCATGGACATAAATTCTAGGCGCAGCCGAGGAAAAAAGGGGATCCGGTTTGGTGGCCGCAGTATTGCATCTCTGCTTTTTGCAGATAATGTGGTTCAAGTGTGAAGTGGCTGGGATGGTTGGGGATGAGATTATTCCCCAAGTGGAGGACTTCAAAAATATGATGGGGTCTTCCTCAAGAGTTAGATAAGAATGGAACCAGAGATTGACAGGCAGATCGGTGCAGCGTATGCAGTAATGCGGACTTTGTATTGGTCCATTGTTGTGAAGAAGGCGATGAGATGAAAGGAGCAGCTCTCGATTTATCAGTTGATCTACATTCCTACCCTCACCTATGGTCACAAGCGTGGGTCATGTCAGAAAGAACAAGATCCCAGATACAAGCAACCAAAATTAGTTTCCTCCGTAATGGATCAGTGTTCGTGCTTAGAGATAAGGTGAGAAAATCAGTTATCCGGATTGAGAGGAGCTAGATGTGGTGGCTGGGGCATCTGATTCAGATGCCTCCTGACACCTCCCTAATGAGGTGTTACGAGCATGTTTCACTGGGAGGAGACCCTGCGGACGCCCCAGGACACACTGGAAATACTATGTCTCTCAGCTTGCTTAGGAATGCCTCAGGATGAGCTGGAGGAAGTGGCTGTGTAGAGGGAAGTTTAGGCCTCTCTACAGAAATTACTACCCCCTGCAACCTGACTTTGGATAAGCAGAAGAAAATGGATGGATGGATGGATGGATGGATGGATGGATGGATGGATGGATGGATGGATGGATGGATGGATGGATGGATGGATGTTTTGTTTGGGCAGAGCCATTGATGAGTGTAGTGATGGACTCCTGTGATTTCATTGCAGATAGTGTAGCTTCACTTCTTTCAAAGTGTGAATCAGTGTGTGGATATTTAATTCAAGTATATGTGCCTTGTTAAAGACTGACAACAGTTCACCTTTTGCCCAAAGTCAGCTGGAATAGGTTCCAGTTATCTGCTATCCTCGACATATACAGTGTATAGGATGAATGAAAGAATGGATGGATGGACAATCAAAGTGGCAGATATCCTATTCGTTGCAAGATTGGATTCTACTGGGTGATCCAATTCCCATCTGAGGATATCCAATTCCTTGTGTATATACTGAGATGGCACATATCCAAAAACTATATAGTGCCATTTGGGAGCAGAAGAAAAACACAAATTTTGTGACTTGAAACTTTGTTGCTTCGAGATTTACTCAGCTGTAAATAAGGATTGGAATTGGTAAAAGCTTTTAAATTAGTGCATCACTTTAATACAATAATTTCCAACCAGGTGATATTTGACATGGGGGGGATATAACCAGGAATAAATAGCATTTGCACTCAGCAGCTTTGGGGAATTGAAAATGGCGAATGACTTCAGTGCTTCTGAAAGCATTTATATTCGGCAGCTAGATAATGGACGGCATAGGAAATTCTTCTCTTTAACTAAAATGTTTTCAATTTGCATTAATTTAAAGTGCCAATGGCACACTGTTCATGGTTGTTGTCGTGATCACGGAGTCTCTTTGACAACTTATAACATGACGGCTTGAAAGAATTACATGAACATTACACCTTAGCCCGGGCCATGGCCTTCTTCAATTCACCTGTTGCGCCTCTTCACGCGACAAGTAGCGGAAATGAAGATAAAACATTCACGTGCGACAGATTTGATAGGAAGGCCATATTGACTTTAGAAAAAGCAGCCAGGTGCGAATTCTCAAGTAATATTCCTTATAAGCATTAAGTATTAAGTATTAAGTCGTGCTCTCCCTCGCATGCAGGGCGACTGTCTATCTGTCAGCTACTTACCGCGCAGCTCATTTCAGTAAGTCAGCGACACGTCGAACTCTTCGGTCATTATTCCAAGTTTTGACACATAAAAATCCCCCTAGTATCGGCACAGGTCGGCTTGAATGTCGACACGCGTATTCGGGTGCTCAATGATTCGTCAGCTGCTGCGAATCTGCCCACCTCAATGTGACTGAATTGAATAACGGCATGAAGTCGATAATCACCCGTAATCATGCACTTCCGTGTAGCCTTTCAAAGTAAAACACATCCTTCAACATCTGATTTAATGGTAGTTACAAATGTTTTTATTTTATATTTGTGCGGGTTTTTTTGTATTTACGAACCAATACCAAATATATATTTACATTAAGCCATGTCTGCTTTTTTTATTCTTATTTTTATACTTATTCTTATTCTTATTCTTATTTATTCTTTATTTAGTTTAAGTGATGACATCTAACTCAGCAAAAACAAAACAGGAAAGCGTCGTCCACCAGAAGTGGATGAACGTGTCACTGTCCTTTTAAAAATAGACCTTGTACTGCATAAAAATATTCCACAGCTTATTGATACTATTAGCACTACTGTTATGTAATTCCAACATTTACACCAATTTTGTTGAAGCTAATGGCCATATAATTTGGATTTTCTTTTGGATTTAATATTATATTTCAGAATATAACTGCTATATTAAACTACTCATAGCTGAAAGGTCTGATTGAAATTACATAGGGTCCCTAATGGTTGAACTAATTTTCTTTATTTCATACGAGTCAGACAAAACGCCCCTCCAAGGGAAACCATAACTTACAATGTAGTCCGTGACAACAATGAGTTTGACATGATACCCCTGCTGTATGTCATTGTGGTCCCTTCGAATTGTTATCCCTGCTTTTCTCTTCTGGTCCTACTGGTGTCTGGCTGTCTAGTCAACGAACATTTTAGTGAAAAAAGAATTAGACAGGTTCTCATTGGCATTACATATGTTTTAGTGTATTTATTATCATTATTAGCCATCCATCCAGAAAATTGATGTTCTTAACGGCTTATCCTCACAAGGGTCACGGGAGTGCTGCAGCCTATACTAGCTGTCAACGGGCAGGAGGCAAGGTACACCCTGTGTGGTGTGTGTGTGTGTGTTGATGTGTGGGTGAGACAGACTGTGCATGCGTTTTTGGTCATAAACGAGTGTGAGAGGAAAAAGAAAGTTGATTCACGGCGACTGGGAACTGTTGTGTGCAAAAAGAAACTAAAGCGAGTATAACAGCAAGTCGATGCTCCGTGATCTTACTACTCTCGCCATTGAGCTTCGGAGTTACAACGTGAGAAGGGAGTTAACCTCGAGGAGGGAAAACTCGGCCACGGAGAAGACGTGTCCCTTGCGTCTCTCGACCACGGTCAGGCGACCAGAATAGGAACGGTTAACACTGGCGACCATGAAGAGACGCTTTGCTCTGGACATTATGGGACCACTGAATGAAACTGAGCGCAGACATGGATATGTGCTGGTGATACAGGATTATTTTACAAAGTGGACGGAGGCGCTCCCGATTCCGGATGAGCGAGCTGTGACTGTCACTGAAGTTATTGCGTCTGAGTGGGTGTGTTGCTATGGGATACCTCAAGCTCTGCAGTGATCAGGGCCGTAACTTTGAATCTGAGGTATTCCAAGAAATGTGCAGCCTGTTTGGTATAGACAAAACTCAAACCACACCATTCAGACCTCAGTCAGATGGCCAAGTTGAACGCTTTAACGCCACTCTCAAGAAGATCCTGGCTTCCACAGCAGAACGTTGTCATTGGGACTGGGACCTTATGGTCGCCTAAGCTGTCATGGCATTCAGGGCCACCAAGCACAGTGCAACAAGATTCACTCCAAACTTCATGATGTTCGGGCGAGAAGTAAGTGAACCGGTGGACCTTGTTGAAGGGCTGCCTCCTGACCCAGACAACCAACCGGCCAGTCCAGAGTACGTGCAGCAGATGCGCGAGCGGCTCGAACTGGCCCACCTCATCGCTAAAAATGCCCTGGGTGAGTCAGTTACACACACTAAAAGCAAAGCAAAGCAAATTTATTTGTAGAGAGCATTTCATACACGAGGTAACTCAATGGGCTTTACATGATTATGAAAAAGAAATAAAACATTTAAAACGGCATAAAAACAAATTGACAAACAAAATATTTTTTAAAAGACAATTAAAACCGCATACAGTGCAAGTAATATGCTCAAAAAGTGGATATATTCTAAAAAGCATGAGAAAAAAGAAGTTTTCAACCTGGATTTAAAAATATTCACACTTGGGGCTGACCTCACCTCTGTTGGCAATTTATTCCATTTCTGTGCAGCAAAATAGCTTAATGCTGGTTCACCATGTTTGCTTTGGACTCTGCGCTCCACTACTTGACCTGAGTCAGTCGATCTCAGAGCTCTACTGGGTTTGTATTCCGTAAGCATTTCTTTCATGTATTCAGGACCTAAATCATTTAGTGATTTGCAGACCAGTAGCAGAACTTTAAAATCTATTCTAAAGTTGACTAGAAGCCAGTGCAAAGACTTTAGGATTGGAGTTATATGCTCTGACCACTTTGTTTTGGTCAGAACGCGAGCTGCAGCATTCTGAATGAGCTGCAGCTGTTCAATACTCTTTTTTTTTTGAGATTGCAGTGAGAAGACCATTACAGTAGTCAAGTCTACCTGAGATAAAAGCATGGATGAGCTTTTCCTGGTCTGCTTGACACATACAAGACTTCACTCTAGATATGTTCTTCACATGGTAGAAGGCAGTTTTTGGGATGGATTTGATATGATTTTTGAAAGGCAGGTCGGAATCAATCAGAACAGACAACATGACAAGAATTGCTCCCACACGCAGTGCAAGATTGAAGATCCTGTGTGGTATCTAGTGAAAGAGACCCGTCGCTTCAAGAATAAAGTACAGAAATACCTCCCATCATATGAAGGGCCATTCTTTATCCTGGGTCAATTAGACAGTCTGATCTACCAAATTCAGAAGAACCCGAGAGCCAAGGTGAAAGTTGTCCACCATGATCAGCTGAAGAATTACTGCTACCGTGACCCAATGGACAACACCTGGACTCTGGGCCAAGCTCAAGAATGGAGCTTACTACTCCCACCAATGAGCTTCGGAGTTACGACGTGAGAAGGGAGTTAACCCCGAGGAGGACCTCGGCCCCGGAGAAGACAGTCAGGCAACCAGAGCAGGAACGGTTAACATGTTTTTGGAATGTGGGAGGAAACCGGAGTGCCTGGAGAAACCCCACACAGGCACGCACAGTATATGCAAACTCCACACATTGAACCCAAAAAATCAGAACTGTGAGGCCAACGCTTTCCAGCTGCGTCACCGTGTCATCACCTATTATTATTATTGTTATTATTATTACCAATAATAATGGTATTAGGTATCGTTTATGTGCATTGTTTTTTTTTTATACATTCCTAGTCATTGAGATTTTTTTCTCAAGTAATGTTTTAAAAAAGCTATGGTTATTTTTAAATAATGGACTACAGTACTGTTGGAGTATTTACTGTATTCATGATGTTTAGGAACGGGTCCAAGCAGGGTGCAACAGATGGCGGAAGGTTTCTGGTGTTCAGAAGACAGAAGAGTCTCAGCTAGGATGAAGGGCAAACTTTATACAACAGTGGTGAGGCCGGCCATGATGTATGGATTAGAGACAGTGGCACTGAAGAAACAACAGGAAGCAGAAATGAAGATGCTGGGGTTCTCGATTGGAGTGAACAGTTTGGATAGGATAAGAAATGAGCTCATTAGAGGAACAGCCAAAGTTGGATGTTTTGGAAAGAAAGTTAGAGAGACGAGACTTAGATGGTTTGGACATGTCCAAACGTGAGAGAGTTAGTATATTGGTAGAATACTGAGGATGGAGCTGCCAGGCAAAAGACCGAGAGGAAGACCAAAGAAAAGGTTGATGGATGTTGTGAGGGAGGACATGAAGGACAGTGGGTGTTGGAGAAGAAGATGCACGAGATAGGCTTAGATGGAAAAATATGACACCCTGTGGCGACCCCCAAAGAGACAAGCCGAAAGGAAAAGCAGAAGAAGCATATGTTTAGGAACGCATAAACGAGATTGTTTGCAGCAACCTACAGTGTCATATTTTGTCCTTTTCTGCCCTCATGCGGTCAGTAGGAACATGGCAGTTGGCAGTGCCAAACTGCTACAATACAAATCGTGACGCCTGTTTTTCTGCTGACGTGAGCATGATTTCTTGTCCGGTGTATTAATAAATCTTTAGAGAAACCGTGACGATGTTACCGAGTCTTTAATTCAGAGAAGGGCTCTGCGGTAACACGACGTCTTCTGATGAAATCGTATGAGACCACCAATTTGTGTTGAACGACTGCACAAAATGTTTACTTTCAATCAGCTTGACATTAGTCAAGTCTTCAAGCAGAGGTGCTTGGGACTTGAAAAGGCAGCACACGGGAGGAGGTTCCCAAAACGACAATGTATCTACAGAGCAATGCTACAACCCAACAAGGTACGTTTTATTTTAATCTCTTTTTGTTTTTAATATGAGATTATTGGACTATTATTTACATACATGTATACATTGACCACAGGGTTAAATTGCCACTGGAATAAATGCATGGACGTCACTTCACAAAGACAGAGACAAACTAACCCGACAAGAGTGTTTTGCTATGATTTCTAGCTTCGTTCGTATATTTGCCCCTTCTTTTTTTGTATGTATATTTAACAGTTTGGGAAACTTAAGCAACATTCCAACGTAGATTGAAGCAGATGTCATGAAAACTCCATCCATCCATCCATCCATCCATCCATCCATCCATCCATCCATCCATCCATTTTCTAAGCCGCTTATCCTCACGAGGGTCGCGGGAGTGCTGGAGCCTATCCCAGCTGTCATCGGGCAGGTGGCAGGGTCCACATGGCGACAGACAACAGTCAAACTCATAATCACATTTAGGGGCAATTTAGAGTCTCCAATTATTATATAAGAATGTATGTTTTTGGGATGTGGAAGGAAACCAAAGTGCCCGGAGAAAACCCATGCAGGCATGGGGAGAACATGGAAACGCCACATAGGCGGGGCCAGGATTTGACCGTCGGTCCTCAGAACTGTGAGGCCAACGCTCGACAGCTGCATCACCATGTCGCCCCAGGATTTAACAATTAAAGAAACAATTATTATTTTAGTTATGGCCAAATAGTCACACTACTAGTTTCTTTAAAACCGCATACATTTCTTGAAGTCTCACCGCTGTTTGCACAATGGTCATTGCACTGGACTATTGGTCTATTAGCCATTACAAAGTGCTGTAATTGCTAGAGGATCGTTAAATAAATAAATAAATAAACACAACTGTACCGGTCGTACCACATTACTAGCAACCTTTTTGTTACTCAGTGATTTAAATGTTTTTTTTTTAATTTTTATATCTACATCTCAAAAGTATTTTCTGTCAATTGACTGTCAATCTGTTGTCATACGAGAGCGGCTCCAACTACCGGAAACAAGTTCCTTGCGTTTTTGAGGCACTTGGCAAATAAAGACCATTCTGATTATGAATAGTTTTTTCTTTGTTATCACATTTGAGACTATTTTCTATTTCTATTGTCCAACCTCAAAGGAAGACGCTCCCCAAATTTCATATCTACAATAAACCCTCCAATGTGAAGTAATATTATTATTACATTTACAGTGCCCTCCGTAATTATTGGCACCCCTAGTTAAGATGTGTTTTTTAGCTTCTAACTTTTTTTCTAAATTACATGGGACCTTAATGGGAAAAAGAGAAAAATCCACACTTCAATACAAAAGCATTTATTCAGTGGGGAAAAAATCCTACATAAAGAAATAATTATTTGACATCAAATAATGTGTGTCACAATTATTAGCACCCCTGGTGTTAATACTTTGTACAACCCCCTTTTGCCAACAAAACAGCACCTAATCTATAATGTTTCACAAGATGGGAAAAGACAGAAAGAGGGCTCTTCAGCCATTCCTCTTTGCAAAATCTCTAAATCATCCAGAGACCTGGGTCCTCTCCTCTTCAGCTCACCCCAGGTTTTCAATGGGGTTGAGGTCTGGGGACTGAGATAGCCATGGGAGGAGCTTGATTTTGTGTCTTGTGAACCATTTCTGTGTCGATTTGGCCATATGTTTAGGGTCATTGTCTTGCTGAAAGACCCAGTGACGACCCATCTTCAGCTTTTGGGCAGAGGGCAACAGATTGTGATTTAAAATGTCCTGGTATTTCAAAGCATTCATGATGCCATGCACCCTAACAAGTTTCCCAGGGCCTTTGGAAGAAAAACAGCCCCACAGCATCAATGACCCACCCCCATACCTCACAGTGGGTATGAGGTGCATGCGCAATATTTTGTGTCACGCCAGACCCACTTACTGTTTGTTGCCAAAAAGCTCAATCTTGGTCTCATCTGAACAAAACACACGGTCCCAGATGAAGCCCCAATACCGCTTGGTGAACTCCAGATGTTTGCGTTTATGATTTGAGTGAGGAAAGGTTTTCTCCATGCATGCCTCCCAAACAGCTTGTTGGCATGTAGAGAGCGCCTGATGCTTGATTTGGAGACTTTGTGACCCCAGGATGCTACCATTTGTTGTAATTCTGTAACAGTGAGCTTTGGAGATGTTTTGATTTCTCTTACCATCCTCCTCACTGTGTGTGGTGGCCAAATAAACTTGGGTCCTCGTCCAGGCTTGTTTACCACTGTTCCAGTTTTGATCTTAATTATTCCTCTCACAGTGGATATGGGCAGCTGCAGTTGAGTAGCAATCTTCTCGTAGCCTCTGCCTGACCTGTGAAGGTCGACGCACATCTGCCTCACTTGTATGCTGTGTTCCTTTGTCTTTCCCATGTTTAAGAGTGGATAAGAGAAATGGCCCCTGTGTCATGTCATATTTATACCCCACGGAAACAGGAAGTGATGAATTACTAATTAGATGTTCCTACATACTCTGGTAAACGTTGTAAACTACTGTAGAAATGACAGAAATGCTCCAATTATATTTATTTCCTGGGAATTGTTAAGGGTGCCAATAATTGTGGAAGAGGTGATTTAATGAAAAATAATTGTTTTTTAGTCAGGGATTTTTTCATTTTCTTACAATTCACTTGAGTTGAAGGTTACATTTTCCTAAAAATTTCAGTGTGACAGTATTCTTCTACAATAAACACTGAATTTATTTTAAGGCTTTTAACACATCTTAACCGGGGGTGCCAATAATTATGGAGGGCACTGTATTTTGGACATTAATTGAAAATAAAAATTGAAAATAAAGAACATTTTAGAAATCCAAGCAAAATCTGGATGTGTGCCAGCTTTCACAGCCAAATGCGGAAGATACATTCTTGACTCCACCCCTGACGTCGCCGGTGCTTAGCATTACAGACCATTCGTTCTTCAATCCCGGACTTCCGTGTGTGGAGTTTGCATGTTCTCCCCATGTCTGCATGTATATAAACTTGCCTCCTGCCCGTTGACAGCTGGGAAAGGCTCCAGCATTCCTGTAAATATCGTGGAGCTAAGAAAATGGATGGATGGATATATACGTGTAAGCACACAACACTTCCCGGTTACTATTTACAGCGATGCACACATGCAAACCCCACTGATCCCCCCCCCCCCATCCTCGCCGCTGGTTGAATGCGAAAAACGGAGTGCTTGAAAATTACAATTTGGGGAAGGAAAAAAAAAGTCTGGCCACGCCTGCTGTATAATCTCTACATTGAAACCAATTCCTCACAAAAGCATCAAATCTCCGTGGCCCATATAATGGGACCGTTATTGTTCGTCGTCAACACCACGCTCCTCCCGACACGTCGACTTCTGCCTGTGTGCATTCTGGCTCAAACGCTTGGACATTGTTATTTTTGTTTTGTATGCTCAATAACGGGAATAGTAATAGCACGGAGCATTGACTCGCTGTTACACTCACCTTATTGGCTCTGAGCACACAACACTTCCTGGTTTTATATTTGCTGCGATTCGCACATGCACCCCCCCTCACTCCCACCGCTGATCGTTCGCGACAGGCTGACTGCTTGAAAAGTACAATTTAGGGGAAAAAAGTCTGGCCACGTTCGCTGTATAATCTCTACATCGAAACCAACTCCTCAGAAAAGCATCAAATGTCCGCGGTCCATATAATAGGACTGTTATTGTTCGTAGTTAGTGCCACACCCCCTCTATAACACGCTAGTCCTGGATGTGTGTATTCTGGCTCAAGCGCACAGGCTTGAACATTGTACATCATGCTATTTTTGTTTTGTCCGTTTGTAATTACTTTTCACAAAATCGGCCACAAAATCCCAGAGAGTGTACGTTCTCTGTTAGGTGAAACGTATCCGCGAGCAATGGGGGGTCAGAACAGGAAGCACTGTAGGCGTGGCATATGCTGATTGGCTGTTAGTTTTTCAGCCGGGCTCATTGGAATGTCTGAGTGAGAAAGGAATTTCGATAATACTTTTCCAATTTAGAGATGTTTTTTGGTGAAATCTGTGGATAACTCTGGCATTAAAAGAAACACTGAACCCTCATCTCCTAACTTTCGATGTGTACTCCCATTCCTATTAGTTTCGACAAAGTCTTGCTTTAAGACATACTGTATCTTCGCAATAGCTTCAAAAGGTACAAAAGGCAAAAGGTCTAATAAAAATTTCTACCTTTCCAAAATAATATTATAGAGGGACACTGTATGAAGTACTTCGTGATGGGGTATTTTTATTGAGCTACCGTTGCTGTCGTATAACTGAATTAAAGGGAACCTGACTCATGTTGAATGTAGTGCTGTAGAACTGAATTTCATTAAACGTTATTGAGTATAATATTGTTTACAAACCTCTGTATGTAATATACAAAGATTATTTGACAATCATATTGGTCAACCTGTCTGATTTCCAAAGATGCAATGTAATAAACATAGTGGATTATTCTTAAATAAAGGGGAATATACCATTTTAGAAGGCATAAATGGAGCCCATCAATGAGCCAAATGTTTCAATAAAGTGCTTCCCCGCATGATGACATAATGAATACAGGTGATTTTGTACACAGTGGTCTGAGATCTTCATTAACCTTGTCTTTAAAACTTCTAGATCCGTCCAACATCAAGAAATAAGGACCACCAAAAGTCAATAAAATGTACTGAAAAAAAACTGATCTCTCCACCAATAAATCCTCTTCAGAAAACTGAATATGGGTTAATTTGCCAAAGGATAAGCTGCCCACAAAATCATATGCATCAACAAGGATTCTCCAAACCTTCCATTCAGGTTTGTTCCAACGGAGTTTTATAACTGTAGCTGCATTTTTATGAAAAGTTGCACTGTAAATGTTTTCAGTTTCTCTTTCTATTCAGACATTCAGAACAACCATCAAGAACAAAATTTTCACTTTCAACTTACCAAGTATGACATGTGAAAGTAAGAGTGATTAGGCATCAGTCTTTCACTGGGATTGTATGTATTCTGATTTAAAAAAAACATATATACATATATCTGAAACATTATGATATTATTCTGTGTGCAGGTATTCTTAAAGATAATAAAAGATATTTGACACCATATGAGCAAATTGAAATTAAAGAGTACAGAAAAGTCTGGTACGTAGGTAAAAAGGACACTAAACTTCGTACACAAACCACATCTGAGGAGGCCAGGTCATTTGATGATGACCAAGGATTCTACAAATCAGTAAGTATAGAACTATCCAACCAGCCATTATCTGAGCTGCTTATCCTCAAAAAGGTTGCGGGAGTGCTGGAGTTATGCCAACTATCTTTTGGCCAGGAGGCAGTGTACACCCTGAACTTGTTGCCAGCCAATCGAAGGGCATATAGAGCTATTGATTTTATGTATTTGTTATTTATTTGACAAAATTAACATTTTGGATATCAATCGGAACTTAAAATACACATTGGCTTGTAATTGTTGACTGATCAAAACAAACTGCTCTGATCTTAGACATTTTTTTTACCAGATATCAATACTATTTCCAGTATCATGACTACTTAGTACCCTAATCAAACATGATTCCAATGAGGTCACTAAAATCTCATGGAACCTTCAAAGTTGAACACAATGATGTCGGTTGGCTTCAAATTGTAAACAAAAAAAAATAATTTGAGGCAGCATCGTCAGACTGTGGTCAGAACATCTGCCTCGCAGTTTCCTCCTACATCCTCAAACACTTTTAAATTGGAGACTCTAAATTGCCCTTAGGTGTGATTGTGCGTGTGAATGGTTATTTTTTTTTCATGTCTCCTGTGATTGGCAGGCAACCAGTTCACGGTATAGCCCGCCACCCGCTCGAAGATACCTGGGATAGGGTCTGACTCCCATGACCCTTATGAGTATCTCAGAAAATGGATGAATGGATTAATTAATTTGATGTATGACTATTGTGCCAGACTGGTTAGAGCATCTATCGAATAGTTCAGGATCAGGGTTAAAATTCTGGCACTGCCTGTGTGGAGTTTGTTTGCCTGGCCCTGGGTAGGTTTTCTCCGGGCACTCCAGTTTCCTCCTACATCCCAAACACATGCATTGTAGGTTAAGTGAAATCTCTAAATTGCCCATAGATGTGAAAGTGAGTGTGAATGGCTGTTGGTTTCTATATGTCCTGTGATCCGCTGGGAACCAGTTCAGGATGTACCCTGCTTCCGCCTGCAAATAGCTGGGATAGGCTTTGGCATTCTTGTGACTTGTGATGATAAGGAATTCAGAAAATGGATGAATGGAACTATTAAACAACATCACTCAGTGTTTAATAAAACCAAAACACAAAAACATTTAAGCTCCCTGAGACACTCAATGAAAAGGAAACATGAGGGTACATTGTATCATCTCACATTTGAAGAATATTGTTGGAAATAATAGAAAGAATAAGAATTCAACTTGATCCAATGAGTAATTGCTTGCTGTGAAAAAGAGAAATACACAGTAAGCCAACACAATGTTGTGTACACGCTCTGGTCAAGTCACCCACCAACATGCTACACGCTTTTTACATTAAGTAAAGCAAAGCAAAGCAAATTTATTTGTATAGCGCATGTCATATACAAGTTAACTCAATGCCCTTTACATGATTAAAAGCATTCAAATACAAAAATAAAAACATTTGAAAAACTACAATTAAAATAGCTTTTAGTACAAGAAATATCACTGAAAAGTTTTCAATGTGGATTTGGAAACACACTTGGGGCTGATGTCGCCTCTGCTTCAAATTTATTGAATTTTTTTGCAGCATGATTGCTAAATGGTGCTTCACCATGTTTACTTTGGACTCTACACTCCATTATTAGATCCATCCATCCATTTTCTGAGTCGCTTATCCTCACGAGCGTCATGGGCGTGCTGGAGCCAATCCCAGCTGTCATCAGGCAGGAAGCAGGGTACACCCTGAACTTGTTGCCAGCCAATTGACCCCTCCGTACAGGGCACTTAACCACGCCTCCTGAAGTGACGTCACGCCACGTGCGCTAACGTCAGACAAACAATTAGCAAAAATGGCGGCGCAGCAAGAAAAGAATAGAGCGAAACTGTTCGATTTACCGGCTGATTTCTCACTCGCATTCTTAGCTAACAGTGAAATATTGTTGAAAAGCAGACAGCAGGGCTTCAAGTATTTCAGCGAGGGGTATTTCAATGGTATTTACATGCATATCGACGGAGAAACCATTGATATTAGCGCGAGATCTTTCCGGAGTCAGAGGAAGACCGAGAAGCCACATAATATAATATATTATAACCCAAAGACGAATTCGTCATTAACAGTTTCCTATTTTTGTGTTACCTATCACACTTGTGTGCAGAATCCGTATGTGTATCTGTATAGCCGTTAGTGAACCGCCGTATGAAGGAAAAGAAGGCGAGGCTTGATTTACGAGTTGTTTCTCTCGTTTTCTTTGTGTAACGTCACGCGCTCCCCTCAATAATTATTCTTGAATTAGTGCCGAACCTACGTAAGTCCCGACCGAGTATGACAATCACTACTTTATAGTGTCCTCAAACATCCTTCCTTCAGTCTTGGTGTCTCGGTGCACGTCGAAGGCTTTTAGGACTCGCCAGTCCGTTTTAGCTTAGCACGGGAGCGCCGAACAGAGACACGTTTGTGCAGTCAGATCATCGCAAAATATCGCTCAACACAGATAAAGTGTGTCAATCATTCACAGGTAGCTATGTTATGCAGGTGAAGAACTGCTAATTAATTTTTATGAGACATGTATTGAAAATCAAATATAGGGCATACCTTCATGCAAACAAACAAAGTCCGGTTTAGCTTAGCTCGGGAGCGCTGAAGAGACACGTTTGTGCAGTCAAATCATCGCAAAATATCGCTCAACACAGATCAAGTGTGTCAATCATTCAAACTTAGCTATGTTTTGCAAGCGAAGAACTGCTAATTCATTTATAAGAGACATGTATTGAAAATCAAATATAGGGCTTACCTTCGTGCAAACTTATCTGTTCCAGTTGCGGTCTTCCACAAAGTTCGATCCATCGAAGACATTTTTCGTACTCGGTCTTCTGTTCCGGTTGATTTTAGATGGATTCAGTTGATGATGCAGTCTTCCACAAAGTTTCATCCATCGAAGACATTTTTCGTACTGGGTCTTCGGTTTTGGAAAGGGTACGAATTGAACTCCACCAACTAGCCTTTCAGGATACCTGTCGTCACTATTATAAAGTCCGTGACTACACCTCTTAACCATATCTATTGTTAAAGAACACAAATACGTGATAAAACGCTAACAAAAGCTATACTGGACCATGCAACATTGTCTGAGGGAACTGCGGGTCCAAAAAGGGGCGTGGTTTATGCAGATATCTGGCCTCTGATTGGTCAGCGACGCGGATGACGCAATTTCTACGGAGGGATCAATTGCAGGGCACATGGAGACAAACGACAGTTACACTCACAATCCATTATTAGATCTGAGTCAGTCATTCTCAGAGGCTAGTCACAAGCCAGTATGCTTTCAGGTACATGCTATTGATGTTAACATCCATCCATTCATTTTCTACCGCTTATCCGAGGTTGGGTCACGGGAGCAGTAGCTTTAACAGGGACATTCAGACTGCCCTCTCGCACCCACCTCACTCAGCTCTTCCGGGGGGATCCCGGGCATTCCCACGCCAACCGTGAGACATAGTCTCTCCAGCGTGTCCTAGGTCGTCCCATGGGTCTCCTTCCAATGAGACATGTCTGGAACACTTCACCAGGGACCCCTCCAGGAGGCATCTGAATCGAATGCCATAGCCACCTCATTTGGCTCCTCTCAATCCAGAGGAGCGGCGCCTCTACTCTGAGCTCACTGATCCATCTCAGGGATAGGGTGAGAGGAAACTCATTTCGGCCACTTGTATCCCAGGATCCTGTTCTTTTGGTCATGACCCACACCTTGTGACCATAGGTGGAGGTAGATGGAGCATAGATTGATCAGTAAATAGAAAACTTCACCTTTCGATTTAGCTCCTTCTTTACCACAATGGACCAATACAAAGTCTAAATCACTGCAGACGCTGCACCAATCCGTCTCTCAATCTCTCATTCCATTCTTCCCTCACTCGTTAACAAGACGGCAAGGTTCTTAAACTCCTCCGCTTGGGGCAGATCTCTTCCCCCAAACTGGAGAGGGCTCAGTACACTCTTACGATTGAGGATGATGGTGTCAGATTTGGAGGGAATGATTCTAATCCCAGCGACTTCACAGTGGGCTGTGAATCGCTCCAGTGAGCATTGGAGATCATGGGTTGATAACAACAACAGAACCACATCTTCTGTAAAAAGATGTGATGCAAAACTGAGGCCACCGAGCCAGAAAACTCTATGCCTCGGCTGTGCCTAGAAATTCTGTCTATAAACGTTATGAACAGAATCGGTTGAAATGGGCAGCTTTGGCGGAGTCCAACCCTCACAGGAAACGAGTTCAGCTTACTGCCAGCAATGCAGACCAAACTTTTTAACACCAGTCACACTGGGACCAAAAAGTCTCATCAGGGGATTCACTAAACCATACCCCTGAAGCAGCCCCCACAGGACTCTCCGAGGGACATGGTTGCCTTCTTCAAGTCTACAAAAACACATGTAGACTGGTTGGTCAACTCCTATGCACCCTTGAGGATCCTGCCAAGGATGTAGAGCTGGTCCACTGTTCCAGGACAAAACCACATTGCTCCTCCTGAATCTGGGATTCATATTCCTGACGGCCCCTCTCCAGCACCCCTAAATAGACCTTACCAGAAAGGCTGAAGAGTGTGATCCCCATGAAGTTGGGACACACCCTCCTGTCCCCCTTTTTAAAAAGGAACCACCACCACAGTCTGCCAATCCAGAGGCACTGTCCCCAATGAGTCCACATGATGTTGCCAAGGTGTGTCAACCAGGACAGCCCCACAACATTCAGAGCCTTTAGGAACTCCGGGCGAATCTCATCCGCCCCTCGGGCCTTGCCACCAAGGAGCTTTATAACCACCTCGATGACCTCAACCCTGGAGATTAGAGAACCCGCCTTAGAGAACCCTGACTCTGCTTCCTCATGGGAAGGCGTGTCGGTGGAATTCAACGTATTTCCCACCAAGTCACAACATCCTGAGTTGAGGTGTGCAGCGCCCCATCCTCACAGTGTTAATGGTGCACTGCTTCCTCCTTCTGAGACACCAGATGGTGGACCAGAATTTGCTTGAAGCTGTTTGGAAGTCTTTCTCACTTTACCCAACTTCTCCCATGCCCGGGTTTTTGCTTCAGTGACCACCAAAGCTGCATTCTTCTTGGCCAACCAGTACACATGAGTTATCTCAGGAGTCGGAGAGGCCAAAAAGCCCTGATACGACTCCTTTTTCATCTTGACAGCATCCCTCACCATTGGTGTCCACCAACATGTACGGGGATTGCCACAACAGCAGGCACCGACCAACTTGCAGCCACAGCTTGGGTCGGCCTAGTCGAAACTTCTCAACCTCACACACGAGCTTGGGTTTTTTCCCTGCCAGAGCAGTGACGTTTCACGCCCCTAGAGGCAGCTTCTATAGCCAGGGATTGGATCGCCAAAGTCCCTGCCTTCTGCCACCGCCCAGCTCACACCGCTGCCAACTCCTATGGCCCCTCCTACGGGTGGTAAGACCATGGAAATGGGGAACTACGTTAGCATTTCGGTCTGTGCCCAGCAGGGCCCCACGGGTGCAAGCCCGGCCACCAGGCACTCTGGATATTGAAGACTTCAGAGCTTGTAAATAGACCTGAAAAGGAGAACATAATACTGGCAGGGAATAGGTGTCACATTTAGGGTGCAGTGCCCAGATGCATTTTATCTGACCACCAAAATATTTAGCAAGATATAGTTGTCTAAAATCTGGATTTTTTTTTTAAATAAAAAAATATCAGTGGTTCTTCCACTATAAAGATTTTCTTTTGGTTCCCCAAAATATCACAATTGGTTGATTTCACAGGTGCTGTTCATGAATGTAATTTCTCCATATCGGGACTGTAATGTGATTCTCTTGACCACTCATTACGAATACATTAGTTGATCAAGTAACCCTTTCCATCAACAGAGGATTGGCGACCACTTGGCCTACCGTTTCGAAATATTGAGGGTGATAGGATCAGGATTTGCTGGAAAAGTCCTCAAGTGTAAGGACCACAAGACAACAATGGTGGTGGCAGTCAAGGTCTTTCGAAACACAACTGAGTAAGATGTCAACAAAACAATGTGTGAAGGAAAAACACAAAATTTAAGAGTTTTGTAAAATAAAAAAAGAAATGAGTATCGTTTAAGCATTATATTCATATTGTTTGGGAAAGTGTCAACATTGATTGGTATGGCATATTGTAAATGGATAGTCAACAGAGTGAAGAAATGATATGTGATACACATTTCCAAGGGGTCCTTGGTTTACGATGGTGCTAACATGACATTTTGTGGTTACAAATGGTGCAGAGTTTTCATGCGACATGCTTAGTTACTGTTGTTTTTTATTTTATTGTTTTGCATTCAGTGGGACAGTGGAATGACTGGTTAAAGCATCTGTCGCACAGTTCTGAGGACTGGGATTCAAATCCCGGCCCCGCCTCTGTGGAATTTGCATATTTTCCCCTTGCCTAGGTGTGACCATGAGTGTGAATGGTTGTTTGTTTCTATGTGCCCTGTTGTTAGCTGGCAACCAACTCATGGTGTATTCCGCCTACTGCCCGAAATTAGCTGGGATGGACTCCAGCACTCCAATAGGATAAGCATTGTTTTGTGATCATGAATTAATTGTTTTTCATACAAAGATTTACTGTGGCTATGCCTTCTTACCTAACATCAAGTTTCAACTTTAATGTACAAATATGCGTTTTGTAGGAAAGTAACCGAGGACCCCTGTCATGAACAAAAATACTAGCTCTGTCATTTTGTTAAAAAACTGCAGATTTATATGAAATGCCAGTTTATCTGACTTAGACATGATACATAATAAATGATAATTCTGCACATGCTTCTTTTAGGGGACAGGGGTTTGCAGAGGCGGAACTAAAAGTTTTAAAGACCCTGCAAAAGTTAGACAAGAGCAACAAAGCTAATATTGTTCACATGAAGGAGTATTTTTACTTCCGCAACCATCTGTGCATCACCTTTGACCTCTTTGAGTAAGTTGACCACATATATTTGGTTCATTCTGTTGTATGACTGGAACATTTGGCTGAATGGAGTAAGAGAACTATTCTAATTTTCAGAAAGGATCTCTTTAAAGCCTTAATGCAGAGCAAAATGCGAAGACTCCATGACGGGGAGATGAGAAAATATGCCACAGATGTGCTTAAGTGTCTTCTAGTTCTTAAAGGCATGAAGATTGTTCATGGTGACCTGAAACCTGTAAGAAACGTCATATATTTGTTTAATTTTGTAATACAACCACATGTTTAAGTGTAGAAACAAGGTCATACGTTTTCATGAAAATAGTAAATTAACTTATGGGGGAAATGCTCCTGCAAAATTTAAGTGTTCAGTCAACATTTGGGCAAAGGCATAAAATTCAAAGCAATGTTTAGCATTGTTGTAGCATTGCTCCTTTTGTTGCTCAAGATAACGAAAAGTGTTTGTACAATATGAGGTGTGTCAGGAAAGTTCCACAACTTGAGTCATATGTTTCAAATCCAAACTACAAGTTTTCCACTTCAAAGTCATCCCCCTGAAATCCAATGCAGTAGAATTTCCCAGCCTTCACTGCCGTACCTTCATGTACTCCTGAAAGGATTCTTGAACAATTGATCCCCTGGATCACCACCTTCAATGTAGAAATGGAATAAAAAAATGTTTTGTCAGATTGGGTTAGTAGGGAAGTAGTTGAGGGCATTGTGATCTGTTGTTTGAGAGGCAGCCATGATTGTCCTGTTACAGGAAAAAGGAAAAAAAGAAGGAAGGAAAGGAAGCAGAATCTCTTTGTTGACATGTTGGGCCACATTAATGGGACTTCTTTATTTTTAGTCTGGGTTTGAAATCGGTTTGTGACACCAATACTGGAACATTTTTACAACATGCTACCAGGAAAGGCCATTGTTTTTCTAACACATTAAATAGATTTGTTTTTGAGAAAAAAAACACACACAATGGGAATCAGTGAATCATATACAGGGAGTAGTTTCATATGCGCATTGTTTATCCCTATTTACAAAGTCATAATGCCATCTAATGCATTACAGTAGCATGCATATTTGCAGGTCTGTTACTCTGGCTGTTTTTAAAATGATAATAATTGCAATGAATTGCTTATTATATTAGCTCTTCTACTGGTAAAATGATATCTAATCTTTCTTTTGCAGGAAAACATTCTATTAGACAAGGAAAACAATGCTGCAGTGAGCGATTTTGGAGGCTGCATTTTTTTGAAAGACAATGGCAAGTGTACCTTTTTCAACTAAACGTCACAGGTGATCATTTAGAATCTCTCTAAAGTGATTACACAATGGGAAAAATTTGAGGTTTTCTTGAACATTGTGACCAAAAAGAAAAAAAAAAACAGGCAAGATTTATTGTCTGTTTTGTCACAAGGTGTTATGGACTGGCAGGGAGGAGGGGGTGAATGTCAAATTGTTGACATGCATCCATCCATCCATCCAGGCATTAAGCCATCCATCCATCTTCTTAGCCGCTTATCCTCACAAGGGTCGCAGGAGTGCTGGAGCCTATCCCACCTGTCATTGGGCATGAGGCAGGGTACACCCTGAACTGGTTGCCAGCCATTCACAGGACACATACTTACAGGAATATTATCATTATTATTATGATTAGTTGTAGTAGTAGTAATACTCATAATTTGAAATCCATATTTGCTTAGCTATACCAGCAACATATAGTAATACAGTGTCACGAACGGGGCACAAGGGCGGACCCAAATGCACGACTCCAGAGACACGCAGACAGTGCAGAGGAAACCTTTATTCAGTCCAAGGTCAGTGTTCAGGTAGGCAGTCCAAACCAGGCAGAAGTATTCGTGCGGCAGGCTTAATAGCGGGGTCAAGGAACAGGCGGAGGTCGGTACATGGAGAGCAGTAGTCAGGCGAACGGGAGTGCGGGAACAAAGCATCAAAGACGACGATCTAGCGAAGGACAAGTCGTCCCCCAAGTCCTATATATACTGGGAGGCATCAGCTGGAACAAGGTGCAGGTGTGCTCTGACTAATTGGCTGGCCACGCCCAGCCTGGGCAGGAAGCCATGAGCATGACATACAGTGACAAAGAGAACAATGAAACGAATCTGTGTCTCACAGCCATTCATACACAAACATAGGAAGTATGTTTAAAGTTTCCGGCTTTAAGTCACGGCAGCTTTGTTATCAATTAAACAGCCCCATTTTTCACAGTTACTTTTGATGGTAAATTGAGACGCTATGATTTCAATATTCATCCTCTTTGAGAACATTTAGTGTAGTGGTTGTGAGAATTTTTGTAAAAACATTGTCTCAATAAAGTTTGGGAAACACTGATGTAATCACACATTTCCTAAATAAAAGCAAAGGTTAAATAAGTGTTATGTGATGAACATGTACAGGACTGAAATGTTTAATATATTAATCGGTGGCATGGTAATGCAGCTGTAAAGCGTTGGTCTCACAGTTCTGTGGACTGTGGTTCAAGCCCGGCCCCGCATGTGTGGAGTTTGCATGTTCTCCCCGTGGCTGTGTGGGTTTTCTACGGGCACTGCGGTTTCCTCCCACATCCCAAAAACATGCATCATTAATTGGACAATCTAAATTGCTCCCAAGTGTGATTGTGAGTGCGACTGTTGTCTCTCTCCATGTGCCCTGCAATGGACTCGCAACCAATTCAGGGTGTACCCTGCCTCCTTCCCGTTGACACCTGGAATTGGCTCCATCACTCCTGTGACCCTTGCGAGGATAAGGGGCTCAGAAAATGGATGGATAATAATTAGGATAAGGACATATGTGTATTATCATCCACCGATCATAATCATAGCTGAATGACGTCAACTTGTGCAAAAAGTTTACTCTGTAACTCTCTTTATGGGCCATAATCTCCTGTGTGGAAAGTAAAAAAGCCCATGGAGCTCTGTGTTTTTTTGGGTGTCCGCATTATCTGGGCGAGTCAAACCTGTCACTTACCCACATTCCTTCCAGTTACCCATTCTGAGTGGAGCATCCCCAAAATATGGGCATTTTCACTCAGATCTGGCAGAGTGCGCAATGTTTGGGTACTCCCTCGTGGAATTAAGCAACCCCCCACCAACCACTGTAAATTAGCTGTTGTGAATCTAGCGGCTTGTGAAGGTGACGGCCTCTGAGTTTTTGTTAATGGCGTGCTGACTTATGTAGACTGCGGATTTATGCTCACTGACAGCCCCTTGGGTTGTAATTTGTCCTGACAATGTGATGCCAACAGCCAAATGTTGATATACTGAACGTCATATTCATCTGCAAAAAATATCAGTCAGTGGACTTACATTTACCTGCAAAGAGCTTTCCTACTTCAGCATTCTTCTGCTGCGTTCACTTTTTTACTGTTAGAACAACTACAGTCACCCCAATTGTGCAATGGTTAGACTTTTAATCATGTTGTTGGTTGTTATTTAAGTGACTCACCTCCAGTCTGTGCCGCAAGTTGTTGCATTCACCCTGCTGATAAAGAATGGCTGGCTCACCCATATATAGTGTATTTCATACACAAGGTAACTTCAATGTGCTTTATGTGATGAAAAGGATTTGAGTACAAAGAGATCAAACATTTAAAATGGGGAAAAAACAGTAAAAATGACAAGAAACTATATATTAAAAAAAGAACTAAAAGTACAATTAAAACAACAGGCTGACATCACCACTGTGGGAAATGTATTCAATTTGTGTGCAGCATAATCGCTGTATGCTGCTTCATCATTTTTGCCTTTGACTCTGCGCTCCACTATTTGAGCTGAGTCAGTCAATCTCAGAGCTCTAATTGGTTTGGATTACGTATGGATTTCTTTCATGTATTCAGGCCCTAAACCATTTAGTTATTTACAGACCAGTATAAGAACTTTTAAATGTATTCTCAAAATGAATAGAATCCAGTGTAAGGACTTTAAAATTGTAATTGTATGCTCTGACCTCTTTGTTATGGTCAGAACCCAACCTGCACCATTTTGAATGAGCTGCAGCTGTTCAATACTCTTTTTTTGAGTCCAGTCAGAAGACCATGATAGTAGTCAAGTCTACTTGAGATAAAAGCATGGACGAGCTTTTCCTGGTCTGCTTGAAACATACAAGCCTTCTGTCTTATTATGTTCTTCAGATGGTAAAAGAAAGATTTTGTGATTGATTTGATATGACTGTTAAAAGTCAGGTCGGAATCAATCAGAACACGAACATTTTGAACTTGGTCTTTGGTTTTTAAAGATAGTGAGTCCAGGTGTTTACAAACAGCAATTTTCTTTTCTTTATTGCCAAAAACAATTGTCTCAGTTTTGTTGTTGTTTAGTTGAAGAAAAAATGTGCTCATCCAGTTTTTTATCTGCTTTAGACAGTGGCACAACACCTTAATTGAACTGTAGTCATCTGGAGACTCTGCTAGATATAAATGCCATCTGCATAGCTATGATAGTCAAAATTAAAGTTTTGAAGAATTTGACCCAAGGGTAGCATATACAGGCTGACCCCATAGGGCATATCCATTTGTTGAGATTGAGCATTTTCAATGGTTACACAGTAGCTCCTTTCCTACAGGTAGGACCCAAACCATTTCAGGACCATTCCATTCAGTCCTACCCACGTTTCCAACCTGTTCAGCAGTATATTATGATCTACCGTATCAAAAGCCGCACTGAGATCCAACAAGACCAAAATTGGCACCTTTCCTGAGTCAGTTTTCAACCTTATATTATTTTGCACTTTGATAAGAGCAGATCATATCCTGTGATGAGAGAGGAAACCTGATTAAAATTTGTCAAAAAGTCCATTTAAATTCAAGAAATTGGGAGTTGATTAAAAACAACTTTCTCAAGAATCTTGGCTATGAACAGGAGATTTGAGATGGGTCGAAACCTTCCTAACATGGAATCATCCAGTGCTATTGTTTTTCTTTTTTTAAGAGAGGCATAACAGCACCTACTTTAAGACCTTTAGGACACCCGGCAGACTGAAGTGAGCAATTGATTATGTCCTGCAAATCAGATGGCACTGATATTAAAATAAAAAAAAAAAAAGTCAGACGATAGTGAATTGAGTCAATTCGTTGATGGTTTTAGCTGCTGAACAGTTTTCTCTGGAGTCAAATTTTGGTCAAATGTATCAAATTCTGACAAGGTAATTAAGTCTTCCCTGGGTGGCTTCAGATGTAGAATTATATTATCATTTTGCTGATTTGTGCTGACATTTGACCTGATGGATTGTATTTTTCCACTAAAATGACTGGCAATCTCATTGCATTTGTCAGCTGTTATGAGTTCTGGACCTATCTAGTGTTGGTATTTAGCTCTCTAACTCTTGGATGAAATTCCAAAGACACTGTCTGTAGACGTTACAGTCAATTTAGCCATAGAATGTCACCGCTTTGGCAGGGAAGGAGCCCAAGTTGGTGTGTGAGGTCAAGAAGTTCCAACTAGATATAGTCAGACTCGCCTCTACACAACACTTGGGCTCTGGCACCACTCCTCTTGAGAGGGGATGGATTCTGTTTCAACCTGGAGTTGCCCACACTGAGAGACGCCAAGCAGGTGTGGGTATACCGAATTGCCCCCCGGCTTGGGGCCTGTACGTTCGGCTTTACCTTGGTGGATGAGAGGGTAGCCTCCCTCTGCCTTCAGGTAGTGGGACAGGTCCTAACCGATGGTGGGGGAAGATGCCGGTCCAACGTGGCAGGCCCAAACGTATTGTGAGGGTCTGTTGGGTACAGCTAGCAGATTCCCCTGTCAGAAGGAATTTCAACTCCGACCTCCGAAAGAACTTTGCTCACGTCCCAGAGGAGGCAAGGGACATTGTGTCTGAGTGGACGATGTTCAGCGCCAACCGGAGCTGTGTCCTTAAGGTGGTCGGTGCCTGTCATGCCGGCAAACTGCGAAAACGTTGGTGGGCACCAACAGTAAGGGATGCTGTCAAGCTGAAGAAGGTGTCCTATCGGGCATTTTTGGCCTGTGGGACTCCCAGGGCAGCTGATAGGTACTAACTGGCCAAGCGGAATGCAGCTTCGGTGGTCACTGAGGCAAAAACCTGGGCGTGGGAGGAGTTTGGTGAGGCCATTGTGAATGACTTCAAGATGGCTTAGAGGAAATTCTGGTTCACTGTCCAGTGCCTTAGGAGGGGGAAGCAGTGCACCGTTAACACTGTATAGTGGGGTTGGGGCACTGCTGACCTCAACTCGGGATGTTGAGTCGGTGGGGAGAATACTTCGAAGACCTCCTCAATCCCACCAACATGCCTTCCCATGAGGAAGATGAGTCTGGGTGCTCTGAGGTGGGCTCTTCAATCTCTGGGGTTGAGGTCACCGAGGTGATTAAAAAGCTCCTTGGTGGAAGGGACCCAGGAGTGGATGAGATTCCCCCAGAATTCCTAACGGCTCTGGATGTTGCGGGGCTGTCCTTGTTGACATGCCTCTGCAACATCGTGTGGACATCGAGGACAGTGCTTCTAGATTGACAGACTGGGTTGGTGGTCCCCCTTTTTAAGACGGGTGACCGGAGAGAGTGTTCCAACTTTAGGGGGATCAAACTCCTCAGCCTTCCTGAAAAGGTCTATAAGGTACTTCAGAGGAGGGTCCGTCGGGAAGTCAAATCTTGGATTCAGGAAAAGAAATGTTGTTTTCATCTTGGCCGTGAAACAGTGGACCAGCTCTACACTGTTGGGAGAATTCTCGAAGGTGTGTGGGAGTTCGCCCAACCCATCTACATGTGTTTTGGTCTTTGAGAAGGTGTTCAACCGTGTCCCTCGGGGGAGTCCTGTGGGAGGCCTCAGCATCGCATCTCTGTTCTTTGCAGATGATGGGGTTCTGTTGACTTCGTCAAGCCATGATCTCCATCTCTCACTGGACCAGTTTGCAGTCGAGTGTGAAGCGGCTCGGATGAAAATCAGCACCTCCAAATCTGAGACCATGGTCCTCGGTTGGAATGCCACTGTTTCCACTGTGATCCCTCTATAGATGGAACACACCCTCCAGTCACCCTTCTTGAAAAGGGGGACCACCACCCCAGTCTACCAATCCTGAGGCACTGTCCCCGTTATCCATGAAATGTTGCAGATGCCTGTCAACCAGGACGGCCCCACAACATCCAGAGCCTTTAGGAACTCCGGGCGAATCCCACCCACCCCCGGGGCCCAGCCACCAAGGAGCCTTTAACCACCTCGGTTACCTCAACCCCAGAGATAGAAGAGCCCGCCTCAGAGCACCCAGACTCAGCTTCCTCATTTGAAAGCGTGTTGGTGGAATTGAGGAGGTCTTTGAAGTAATCTCTCCACCGGCTCACAGCATCCCGATTTGAGGTTAGCAGCGCCCCATCCCCACTATACTCAGTGTTGACAGTGCACTGCTTCCCCTCCTGAGACGCCGGACAATGGACCAGAACTTCCTCGAAGCTGTCCTGAAGTCGTTCTCCATGGCCACACAGAACTTCTCCCACGCCCGTGTTTTTGCCTCAGCAACCACCGAAGCTGCATTCCGCTTGGCCATCTGATACCTACCAGCATTGTCTTGCATTATCTGCTGACATTTTGGGTGATTTTTGTGCATTTGGCAAAATGGTTGTGTTGCTGCTTGGTGTTCTACTCATTCTGGACAAGCTATGTGGAAGCATTGTTTCCCGAAAAAACCCAAAAGACGACGGCAGTGGAAGGTAAACCCTATTAATTAATTAATTTTATATTCTGCTTATCCACACTCGGGTCAGGGGCGAGCTGAAGCGTATTCCAGCTATCTTCAGCGAAAGGCAGGGTACACGCTAAATTGGACGCAAGCCAATCGCAGGGAACATGAACAACCATTCGCACTCAAATCCTTACCTATACGGAATTTAGAGTCTTCAAATTATTGAATGTTTTTTAGGATGTGGGAGGAACCCGGAAAAACCCCACACACGCATGGGGAGAACATGCAAACTTCACACAGCCAAGGCCATTTGAACACATATCCTCAGAACTGTCAGGCTGATTCCCCAACCAATCCTTCACTGTGTCGGCACCCAATTAATTATTATTAATTGAATTAAATTTAGCCTTATTACCTGCGCAATTTTGTGACAATTTCTTATAAATAGGGTGCTTGCACAGGCATGCCCTTCACCCTCCTGAAAAAAATAAACGGATAGAAAAGAAAAAAAAATCTAACAAATACAATTTTCTTTATAGTTCACTGAGTAGCCACGCAAATAACTATGACAACACTGAACTGGAAGCAGTGGATAAAAGGATTTTTCCCCAGAAAGCAAGTTTTCATCACTGGTGGAGTAAAGGTTTGCTGCAGCTCACAGCAGAAAGCCGCATTCTGATTAGCGAGTCTGAAAAGCATTGTGAGGGTACTGATTATTTAAATGAAACCATATTCTCATGTTTGTAAGGTTATTTTTTTACGCACCTGGCTTATGCTCCATCAAAGTACGTACATTCTCCTCTAATGATATCTGGAGTTTTTCTGAGACTTGTGAATCGCATAAATATCAATGCAAAAAATATAGCACACTATATATCTGAAACTCCAAAGTCATCATCCATCAGTTAAAACGTAGGCACTACTCATCTAACATGCTAAATTGAGAGAGCCTGTGTTTTTTTTTTTTTAATTCTGTATTCAATAGATTCAATAAAAGTAAATTCATTAGAATCCTATGGCCGAACATGTTAGGAGGTCCATCGATTGAAAAGTGGGTGAGCCAGCCATTCTTTTCTGCAGATCCATGCAAATAGCTTGCGGCACAGACTGCAGGTGAGTCTCTTAAACATATTTTACAACCACCATAAATCAAATAAAAACAAATTATTCAAAGTCTATCTAACCATTGCACCACTATGATGACTGGAGTTGTTCTAATGGGGAAAAAAAGTGAAAGTTGTAATGTAAGCAGAAAAGCTCTTTCCAGGAAAATAAGTCATCTGGCGCTTAAGCCCACGAACCTTACACAAACATTGCGCACTCTGCCTGATCTGAGGGAGAATGCTCATATTTCTTGAGAGAACTTCGTGAGAAAACTTGCAAAAACACAGGGTGTTCAAATACCCAACTTGCTCACTGTAAGTTGGTGTAGAAAGTATTCAGACCCCCTAAATTTTCAGTTATATTGTGGCCATTAGCTAAAATCCTTTCACTTCATTTTTTCCCCTCATTAATGTGCATAAAGCACCCTGTAGTAGTTCAGTTCATTTTATTGCTGATTATTTAAAAAAAAAACTGAAATAGCACAAAGCCACAAGTATTCATACTTTTGGTGAAGTATTTACGAGAAGCACCCTTTTGTGCTCTTACAGCCATGAGTCTTTTTGGGAATGATACAAGTTCTTCACACCTGGATTTGGGGATCCTATGTCATTCCTCCTTACAGATCTCCAATTCTGTCAAGTTGGATAGTGAATGTTAGTGGACAGCCATTTTCTGGTTTCTCCAGAGGTCTTCAATGGAGTTTAAGTCTGAGCTCTGGCTGGACCATAAAAGAACAGTCACAGAGTTCTGTTCTCTCATTTTACCTGTGGTAAAGATTATTGTCTTGTTGGAAGGTGATCCTTCGTCCCAGTCTGAGGTTCTGAGCATTCCAGAGAAGGTTTTCATCCTGGATATCCCTGTACTTGGCCGCGTCATCTTTTCTTCTTGCAACCATTTGTCCTGTTCCTTGAGCTAAAAACACCCCCACACTATGGTGCTGCCACCACCATGGTTCAGTGTTTGACAGGTGATAAGGAATGCCTGGTTTTCTCCACACATACCAGTTAGAATTAAGGAAACAATTTCTATCTTGGTCTCATCAGATTGGAGAATGCTATTTCTCACCATTTTTGAGTCCTTCAGGTGTTTTTTTTTTTTTTCCAAGCAAACTTAATGCAGGCTTTGATCTGTCTTTCACTGAAGAGAGGCTACTCTGCAATAACACTCTGACTGGGAGGGTTGCTGTAATAGTTAATGTTCTAGAACTTTCTCCCATCCTTCGAATGCATCTAAGGAGCTCAGCCAAAGTGATCTTTGGGTTCTTCTTTACCTCTCTCACCAAGGCTTTTCCTCATTAATAGGTCAGTTTGACCAAGGTGGTCAGCTCTGGGAAAGTTTCTGGTTGTCCCAAACATCTTCCATTTAAGTATTATGGTGGCCACTGTGCTTTCACATACCTTAAGTGCAGCAGATTTTTTTTTTTTTTTGTAACCTTGGACAGATCTGTGGCTTTCCACAATTCTGTCTCTGAGCTCTTCAGGTACTTCCTTTAATATCTGAAGTCATGATATCCATAATATGCACACTCACACAATCCCCGACGAACCCACATACCCTTTGAACTTTAACTTTAACATAGACTAGGTAGTTTGTGAATTGTGTACCTTATGTGCTGACTTTGTTTATTTGATTGCTTTTGTTTGACTTTAACATGTACCTTATGGGTGACACGGTTGATCAGGTGGTAAAGTGTTGGCCTCACAGTTCTGAGGACCTGGGTTCCATCCCGGCCCCACCTGTGTGAAGTTTGCATGTTCTCCCCGTGCCTGCCTGGGTTTTCTCCGGGCACTCCGGTTTCCTCCCACATCCCCAAAAACATGCAACATTAATTGGAGAATCTAAATTGCCCCTAGGTGTGATTGTGAGTGTGGCTGTTTGTTACTATTGGCCCTGCGATTGGCTGGCAACCAGTTCAGGGTATAACCCGCCTCCTGCCCATTGACGGCTGGGATAGGCTCCAGCACTCCCCGCAACCCTTCTGAGGATAAGCGGCTAATAAAATGGATGGATGGCTGTACCTTATGTGCTGACTTTGTTTTTTGATGGGAGGCACAATCCTGTGCATCCCGTAAGCCGGTCCCAAGCCCGGATAAATGCACTTGTGTCAGGAAGGGCGTCCGGCGAAAAACTGTGGCAAACATAAATGAGCGTGCATCATACGAATTCCATAACGTTTAAGTCATGGCCCGGGCTAACTACGCCCAACCCCGGCAGTGTTAACCTGCAAGGCGTCGGTAGTAATTCAGATAATGTTGGTAGAAGACATAAAAGAGGAGGAAAGCGGCTTAGTCGGCAGAAGAAGAAGAGGAATGCACAGATGCTACAACGGTGTGTAGGGACTTTGAATGTTGGGACTATGACAGGAAAAGCTCAGGAGTTAGTTGACATGTTGATTAGGAAAAACGTTAATATATTGTGCATCCAAGAGAGCAAGTGGAAAGGGAGTAAGGCTAGAAGCTTAGGAGCAGGGTTTAGATTCTTTTACCATGGAGTAGATGGGAAGAGAAATGGAGTAGACCTTATTTTAGAGGAACAGCTGGCTAAGAATGTCTTGCAGCTGAAAAGAGTATCAGATCGCGTGATGCAGATGAAATTTGAAATTGAGGGTGTTTTGTATAATGTGATTAGAGGCTATGCCCACAGGTAGGATGTAGCCTCGAGTTAAAAGACAAATTCTGGAAAGAACTAGACAAAGTAGTTCTGAGCATCCCAGACAGAGAGAAAGAGAGTTCTGATTGGTGCAGATTTCGATGGACGTGTTGGTGAAAGAAATGAGCGATGAAGAAGTGATGGGTAAGTATGGCATCCAGCAAAGGAACTTTGAGGGTCAGATAGCAGTGGACTTTGCAAAAAGGATTGATATGGCAGTGGTGAACACTTATTTCCAGAAGAGACAGGAGCATAGAGTGACCTACAGGAGCAGAGGTAGAAGCACACAGATGGATTGTATTTTGTGCAGATGATGTAATCTGAAGGAGGTTACTGACTGACTCACAACTCTCACAATGCTTTTGTCATCAAGTGGTGTTGATACTCTTGGCAGACCCGTTCAATGTCTGTTTTTCTGTACATCATTTGTTTATTATTTTTGAGGACATTACAATTTGTCTTTTTGTGTATGTAATAGTCCTGATCGATTTTCCTTCTCGCAGTTTCAAAAACAGTTTTATTTTCTCCCATAGACACTTCTGTGGTCTTCATATTTACTTAACAGCAAATTTACTTTTTACAGGTGAAACCCAAAACCAAAAACCAACATTCTCTAATGTTTAAGCAATCAATCTTAAAGCCAGAATTCTCTAATGTTTAAGCAATCAATCTTAAAGACAACACCTGAGCAACTAGAAATATTTAAAGTCACATTCTATTACTTTTGCTCAGCTGAAAAGTCCGTGTTCAAACAAAAGGTGCTCTGTCCTGAGTTAACACATCTTACATCATGTAAATACCATAAAGAGAAAGCTCCAGTTCTGAACTTTTGTCTCATTCGTCTTTTGATCTGAAAAACAAATGTCTTCAGTGTACAACAAAAACAAAGGAAATTACCTTGCTGTTCCAAAACATTTGGTGGGGACAAAAATGAAGCTATCCAGGACAGAAAGTCAATTAAAAATAACAGAGTCCAACCAAAGGAAAATTAAACACTGCAAACAAGAAGCTTATGTGTCTCTTTTATATGATCTGCCACAGATAGACCAACGATTTACACTCTACCATACATGTCTCCAGAACTACTCCTCGGCAAAACTTCTACCCCAGCGACTGACATGTGGAGCCTCGGCTGTATGCTGGCTGAACTCGACAGAGGCTACGCTCTCTTTGGTGGCCATACCAAAGCAGACATGTTCTATTCCATCACAAGAGTAGGAATGATTCATAACAAAACCAGGTTTCACCAGTTTTAAGGTACTAAATGCCAATTTGTTTCAGGTTCTTGGCCTCCCACCAATAGAAATACAGGTTGAAGCAAATGAAAAAAAATTCCGCATAGGTAAGGAAAATAATAGTAATAATAATAATTTAAACTAATGATACTGGTAATAAGTTGTCTTTCCAGGTCTTGCTGGAGCCTATCCCAGCCAACTCTGGGTGAGAAGCGGGATACATCCTGAACTGGTCGCCAGCCAATCGCAGGGGACACAAACAAATAACCATTCACACTCACATTGACACCTATCAATTTAGAGTCTTCAATTAACCAGTGCAAGTTTTGGGGCGATGGAAGGAAACTGGAGTACCCTGAGAAAACCCACATAGACACGGGGAGAACATGCAAACCCCACACAGGCAAGGCTGGGTTTGAGCCCGAGTCCTTAGACCTGTGGGGCAGATGTTCTAACTCGTTACACTTTACCAAGAATATGCAAATGATTTGTGTCTAAAAAAACACTGAATTGGAAGATTGTGATTTGGACCAAGGAAAAATATTTTGGTGCTCATCTCAGGCAGCTTTGGGATTTATTAGAATTTATCATTGGCAGATGTCTGCAGTCAGCTGAATGTACACATTGTAAGCTATAGTTAGTGTCTTTTGTTAATGCTCCCAAAAAATGGAAGTATTTTGTGTCCACTTGGTTCAGAATTACCTGCCATCTTTAAAGTTTTGTATTTTATGGATTCCTACATTAATTTAAGCAGTGTTACTTTTTTCTTCTCTTGGGATTTTCATTCTCTTGGGGTTTTTATCACGCATTCTCAAATATGACTGCACGTTTAAGTCCTACGATGTCCGACAGGCACATTGCATATTCTGACACTTCTAGTAGTCGCGCAAAGCTTTAGAAGAAATTTTGATCCTTCAGGAAACCATAAAATTCTTGGCTATGGTTCAAGTTACACAGCTGTTACATTGAGAATGCTAGAAAACATTTTCAGGGGAAATGGTTAAGTTATAAATAATGTGGAAGGGATCAAACTACAAATCCAAGGAGGTGGGGTGCACCCTGAACTGTGCTAGCTAATCAGATGGCAAATGGAGACAAACAACAATGGCACTCACAGTCACACCACGTAGGCACGGAGAGAACATGCAAACTCCACACAGGGGCAAGCCATGATTTGAACCCCTCACCTCGGAACTCTATGGCCAACACGCTACAGCTGCGCCACCCTGGCGCCAATTTTAATTTAGTTTTTGCAGAAATTCATTCATTTTGAATTTGATGGCTGGAACAAATTCCAAAGAAGCTGGGACAGGGGGAAGTTTACCACCGTGTTCTATCACCTTTTGTGATTGAACACAAATGAAATGTTTTGCACATTTCCCAAATTAACGGTAATGGGGGATTAAATGTTTTAATAAGGTCTACAGCAGGGGTGTCAAACTGATTTGTTACGGGGCACATTGTAGGTAGTTTCCCTCAGACAGTTATAACTATGAAACCGTATAAATTTTACAGAATATTTACACACAAAACCCATGAACTTATTTTCAGAAATCAAGTGTAAAGAGGTTTTCAACTATTGTTCATGTTTGGTAACAAAGAAATGCTAATAACACAGCATTATCATTGATGATAAATGACAATTTGAAATTTTTGTACAAATTTTAAGAATAATCCTCACATCAGAATCAGTCAACACATGATTTGCCTCGCTGGCCATATAAAATCATGTGGTGGGCCGGATTTGGCCCTCGGGCTTGGAGTTTGACACCTGTGGTCGAAAGTAAATTTTCACTTATTGCAAGGACTGTTTGGAGCATAGATTCCCTGAAAAATGGTGGTTCACAATGAAAACAATTATTGCACAATTTTATTGTAGAAACATTTCTACTTTGGATAAACTGTTGAGTAAGAAAACATACAATTTAATTCCACATTTATCTTGATTGGTGTTTTATTATGACTTGTAGAAGTGCATTTATTCATAAGAGTTACTTCTGAAGGAGGGTCGATATTATCATGCCTTGATTTTTTGTTATTTTTTGCTTTTTCTTTCTTTCTTTTCTTTCTTTCTTTCTTTTTCTTTCTTTCTTTCTTTCTTTCTTTCTTTCTTTTTCTTTCTTTCTTTCTCTTTCTTTCTTTCTTCCTTTCTCTCTTTCAATACAGGCAGCCCGGACATTGAATCCTCAAAACTGCATAAAAATACACTGGCCATGAGGATAAGGTCAAGCAATCCAAAGTTTCTGGATTTCATTTCGTACTGCTTGGAGTAAGAATAATACTATCGTCAAACAATAGGTCTCCATGAATGTCCAATAACCGTAAGTATACTGTGTATCAGATATGATGCAAAGAAGCGTCTAACACCAGAACAGGCTTTGCGTCATCCTTGGATCCTGAACACAGATGCGCCAAAACCAATCAAGACAACTATTAAAATGAGTGAGTCAATCCGAATAATGTACACCGAAATAAAGAATTGAAAATGAAAACATCAATGAGATAATAACCAGTTTCTTACCACTTTCGCACTGAGTGAATGGAATAACAATAAATTTTATTTTTGCGGTTATTTACAGTGGCAAATACAGTCGAAATTACACATTTTTTTTAGGTGGCAGGAACCGACCAATAATTTTTATTTTATTTTTTTTTTTAATGCAATTAGAATGAGCGTCAATTATCCACTGATTTTCACAATTTGTAGTCCGGGTCTGTCCCTACTTCCCCATAAATAGTGGGGCTCCACTATACTTGAATATAATTAAATTCATAAATGGTTTCTGGAATATAATCTGATCTTCATGTAATTCACAACTATAGATAAACAAATTGCCCTGGTGCTTATTTTAACTGGACCCAGTAGCCAGTGCAGTCTGAGAAGTTTGTGTTGAAAGGTTTATTGAAGTGGGTATGTATCCTTAAGGCGTCCTGGGGGGTTGTCGAAACGGAACGTTCAGCATGCAGTGCCGAGGACAGGTGGATTGCTTAGCGTGGTGGGAGAGGTCAACATGACGGGGGACATCGAAGGACCATTAAGGACAAGAAAAAACAGAGGTCAGAAGGATAGCGAGGATTTGGGTAGTTTACCGTTGGCTGGAGATCATCATGTTATATTATCTCGAGAGCTGCGGTCTGTTGAGAGATTGGTTAGCGTGAGTTTGGAGATTATTTGATGAGTTTAGAATGCGAAAGAGGAGTCGTTAACGATTAGCTAATAGAGTTTAGAGGGTTAGGAAGGAAGAGGATGGAGCCAGTGAATACATTTCAAATAGTTCCATTCAAAAGGTGGAACTAGAGATGCACTTTAGACACTAAACTCTGTCCAGATTTTTTTTATACGTATATAATTCTGATGGTTATAGTTTACAACAAAAGACAATTCCAAACTCGCCATCTCTAGAAATAATAGAATGTTGACACCATATTTGGTAAAGCTTTTTTCTTGTCATTGATAACTATTTCAAAGTGTCACAACAACTACCATATTACAATTTATCACATATTAAGTTGCCCAAGAAACAGTTGCCTGTGATTCCACACATGGCCAGCAAGTGGTTTCGTGTGCAATGAAGCAGCAAGAAATAAACCATTACTTGAACCAATTGCAGAATAATATGACGTTTCATAATGCTTCATCTCGCTGTCAACAATTAGCGAGCTGGTGTACCACGACTGTTATTACTCTGGTGAGCATTTCTGGGGTCTGGCAGGCTTTTATGCAGTTGATGAGGAGTGATTGATTGATGACTTGTGTGCAGGCAAAGTCATTGGATGAACACACCCACTGATTTATAAAGACTACAATGATATAACTCGTGATCTTTCCAAGTAAAAAGTACTCGCCCTGCTTTACATGCGCAGTACGATTCCACTATTTTATCCTGTTGGATTTCAATATGATGTTCGTGAGGTGTCAAACTTTTTTGCATCAATCGCCAACATTTTGCTGTAACTCTGACATTGCATCCTGCTCCGTCCAAAATCTTAATTCCATGTACACATCCTGGCATAAAATAGTCGAGTCCTCTCTGTAGAGCTCTCTTGGACAAGTTTGATGCAGTTGGCAAAAAACATACCCCAATAATTTCTGGAATACCCGATAGAGAATCCAGTTCAAACATGCTCTGTTCAATCGCCATTTTCTAAGCTTTTGGGACATGGCTACGGGGGCGGCCCCTCTCGCCGTATTGTCCCACAAGCGATGCTGGTTGTCAGTATTTTGCGCTTTGAAAAGATATTGTTACAAAGAAAATGGTCTTCAGATGCGCTTGGGGAATGTGCAATTCTGATGGAAGATATCCTGCTAGGAAACAAGGGGCCCGGTTGATTCATTTTCCAAAGCCGAAAACACAGTTGACGAATTGTCTACGATGGATTAAGGCTCGCGGAAGACCGGACGTACAACAAAATGTAAACAATATTAACAAACACAAGGCTGTATGTAGGTAAGTGAGGGAGAAGTATCTTCTCTGAGATTGATTTCATTATCACTGATTTATACATTCCAGGAGAACAAGTTTCACTTTGTTAGTGTATTACTGACATGCTGAATGATTTCAATATGATTGCTTGCACAGTGCTCCTTGAGATGTTTAATGCTTGGGAAATCTTTTTGTATGCAAATCCGACTCTAAACTTTTCCACAACAGTATCTTGGCCCTGCCTGGATTGTTCCTTGGGCTCAATGATGCTCTCTGTACTTTAAACAGAACCCTGTGACTATCACAGAGCAAGTGTTTTATACGGAGACTTTATCACACACAGGTGGATTTTATTTATAATGTTCAGTCGATATTGGATCATTCAGAGATCCTCACTGAACTTCTGGAGTGAATTGCTGCACTGGAAAAAAAAGGGGCTGGATAATATTGCACGCCCCACTTTTCAGTTTTTTATTTGTTGTATTAGTCTAAAATATCCAATAAATTTCCTTCCATGTCACAATTGTGTCCCACTTGTTCTTGATTCTTGACAAAAAATGAAAATTTTACATCTTTATATTTGAAGTCTGAAATGTGGTGAAAAAAAAAAAAAATATATATATATATATATATATATATATAGACAGACAACAGCCGCACTCACAATCACACCGAGAGGCAATTTAGAGTGTCCATTTAATGTTGCATGTTTTTGGGATGTGGGAGGAAACGGGAGTGTCCAACACCTCAGAACTGTGAGGCCAATGCTTTACCAGCTGATCCACCATGCTCCCGATATATAAACCACAGTGTTCTGTGTTGCTTCCAGACAACACAGAAAAATTAAATAATCATAAAAATGGATCTATTGAGGAACATCGAACGTGAGTAACTTCATAACTTGTAAGATGAAGGCCGTGAGGAATTATAGGAAATTTAACAAGTCTTATATCAATACATCTTAGTACTCAAATTGGTGCCGGATCATTCGCGTTGACGCCACTCGGCCCAAGTTAGTCTAACTCGCTAACAACATTACCTACGTAGAGTATGCAAGAACCAAACATTGAACGTGGACTCAACCTTCAACTCCTAGAGTGAGGGCCATTGTGGTTTGAATCCCTCCCGTCCACATATCTTTTAAATCACCATATCCTTTATATTTTCACACAGGTAGTATGTGATTTGTGTACCTTATGTGCTGACTGTGTTTATTTGATTGCTTTTATCTGACTTTAACTTTATCATAGATTAGGTAGTATGTGAATTGTGTATCTTATGTTCTGTCTTTTTTATTTGATTCCATGTTGTGATATCTGCGGCCTGAATGGGGGCACAGTTCCTGTGTGTCCTGTAGGCCGTTACCAAGCCCGGATAAATGCAGAGGGTTGCAGCAGGAAGGACATCCTGTGTAAAACTGCCAAGCATATATGAGTATTCATCAAACAAATTCCATTACGGATAGGTCGTGGCCTGGGCTAACTATGCCCGCCCCCTGCACTGGTAATCTGCAAGGTGTAGGTAGAAATTCAGATAATGTCGGTCGAAGACAAAAAAAAGAGGAGGAAAAAGAGAAAAAGAAGCATGCACAGACTCTACAACTGTGTGTAGGGACTTGGAATGTAGGGACGATGACAGGAAAAGCTCAGGAGTTTGTTGAGATAATGACTAGGAGAAAGGTTGATGTAGTGTGCATTCAAGAGAGTAAGTGGAAAGGGTGTAAGACTTAAAGCTTAGGAGCAGGGTTTAAATTCTTTTACCATGGTGTAGATCGGAAGAAACATAGAGTGGGGTTATTTTAAAGGAAGAGCTGGCTAAGAATGTCTTGGAGATGAAAAGAGTACCAGATCGAGGCTGAAATTTGAAATTGAGGGTATTGTGTATAATGTGATGAGCGGCTAGGCCCCACAGGTAGGCTGTGACCTCGAGATGAAAGAGAAATTCTGGAAGGAAGTAGACAAAGTAGTCCTGAGCATCCCAGAGAGAGAGAGAGAGAGAGAGAGAAGAGAGAAGAGAGAGAGAGAGAGAGAGAGGAGAGAGAGAGAGAGAGAGAGAGAGAGAGAGAGAGAGAGAGAGAGAGAGAGAGAGAGAGAGAGAGAGAAAGCTGTGATTAGTGCAGATTTCAATTGGCATGTTGGCGAAGGAAACAGGGGCGATGAAGAAGTAATGGGTAAGTACGCCATTCAGCAAAGGAACTTTGAGGGTCAGATGGTGGTGGACTTTGCAAAAAAAATTGAATTGGCAGTAGTGAACACTTATTTCCAGAAGAGACAGGAACATAGAGTGACCTACAAGAGCGGTGGTAGAAGCATGCAGGTGAATTATATTTTGTGCATGTAATCTGAAGGACTTTACTGATTGTAAGGTAGTGGTGGGGGAGAGTGTAGCTCGACAGCATAGGATGGTGGTGTGTAGGATGACTGGTAGCAGGGAAATGAAGATTAAGAAGACAAAAGTAGGGCAGAGAATCAGGTGGTCGAAGTTGAGAAAGGAAGAATATGTGGCCTTTCAGAAAGAGGTTAGACAGGCTCTAGATGGTCAGGAAGAGCTCCCAGAAGGCTGGAATACTCCTGCCAAGGTATTTAGAGAGCCAGACAGGAGAGTACTTGGGGTGTCTTCTGGTAGGAAAGAGGAGAAGGAGACTTGGTGGTGGAACCCCAAAATACAGGAAGTCATGCAAGAAAAGACATTAGAGAAGAAGAGGGACATGGAGACGACTGAGGAGAGGCAGAAGGAATACATTGAGATACGACATAGGACAAAGGTAGAGGTGGCGAAGGCTAAACAAGAGGCATCTGACGACATGTACACCACATACAAAAGAAGTAGAAAAGGATCTCTACAGGTTGGCCAGACAGGGATAGAGATGGGAAAGATGTGCAGCAAGAAAAGGTGATTAAGGATAGCAATGGAAATATGTTGACTGGTTCCAATAGTGTGCTAAGTAGATGGAAAGAGTACTTTGAGAAGTTAATGAATGAAGACAATGGGAGAGAAGGTAGAGTAGAAGAGGCAAGCGTGAATGCCCAGGAAGTGGCAATGATTAGTAAGGGGGAAGTTGGAAAGGCACTGAACAGAATGAAAATGGAAAGACAGTTGGTCCTGATGACATACCAGTGGAGGTATGGAAGCAATTTGGAGAGGTGGCTGTGGAGCTTTTGACCAACGTATTCAACAGAATACTAGCGGGAGAGAAGATGCCTGAAGGAGGAAAAGTGTGCTAGTCCCTATTTTTAATCACAAAGGTGGTGTTCAGAGCTGTGGAAACTATCGAGGAATAAAGATGATGAGCCACACAATGAAGTTATGGGAAAGAGTAGGGGAGGTTAAACTCAGGACAGAAGTTAGTATCTGTGAGCAACAGAATGGTTTCATGCCTACAAAGAGTACCACAGATGCATTATTTGTCTTGAGGATGCTTGTGGAAAAGAACAGAGAAGATCAGAAGGAGCTACATTGTGTCTTTGTAGACATCGAGAAAGCCTATGACAGAGTATCAAGAGAAGAAGTGTGGTACTGCATGCGCAAGTCTGGTGTGGCGGAGAAATATGTTAGAATACTACAGGACACGTATGAGGCCAGCAGAACAGTGGTGAGATGTGGGGGAGGTGTGTCAGAAGAATTTAAGGTGGAGGTGGGACTGCATCAGGGATTCGCGCTGAGCCCCTTCCTGTTTGCGGTAGTAATGGATAGGCTGACAGATGAGGTTAGACTGGAATCCGCTTGGACTATGATGTTCGCAGACGTTATTGTGATCTGCAGTGAAAGCAGCGAGCAGGCGGAGGAACAATTAGAAAGATAGACACCCACTGGAAAGGAGAGGAATGAATATTAGCCGAACTAAAACAGAATATATGTGGATGAATGTGAGGGGCAGAGGAGGAAGAGTCAAGCTCCAGCGAGAAGATGTAACGAGGGTGGACAACTTCAAATACTTGGGATCAACAATACAGAGCAAAGGAGAGTGTGGTAAGGAAGTGAAGAAACGGGTCCAAGTGGGGTGGAACATTTGATGTATGGATTAGAGACGGTGGCACTGAAGAAACAACAGTAAATAGCACTGGAGGTAGCAGAAATGAAGATGTTGAGGTTCTCGCTCGGAGTGACCAGGATGGATAGGATTAGAAATGAGCTCGTTAGAGGGACAGCCAAAACTGGATGTTTTGGAGACAAGAACCGAGAGAGCAGACTTCGTTGGTTTGGACATGTTCAGAGGCGAGAGAGTGAGTATATTGGTGGAAGGGTGCTGAGGATGGAGCTGCCAGGGAAAAGAACGAGAGGAAGAGCAAAAAGAAGGTTGATGGATGTTGTGAGGGAGGACATGAGGACAGTGGGTGTTAGAGAGGAAGTTGCACAAGATAGGCTTGGATGGAAAAAGATGACACGCTGTGCAACCCCTAACGAGACAAGCTGAAAGGAAAAGAAGAAGGTGGATATATCTATTGAGTTGGTCTTTTTTTATTGATTGACATATTTTGATATATCAAGGTAACATTTGCACAAATTCACACTGTCGTGTGAGTCAAAAAAAAGAATACTTTTTAAATGTTTTTATGAGTAAATAGTCAATTTTAGTAAACAGCTTTTCAACAGCATTTGCACATTTGAAATTTAACAAAGTTCTGACATCAGTGCATCTGATGCAAGATCTGAAACTTGTAATCTAGAAAAGGCACTCTTCTCTTCTGAGACAGCTGAAATTATTTACTCACAAGGAATAGTTGTTAAGCAGCAGTCAGCACCAGCAGAAGGCAATGAGGTCGACCTGAAGGAGTCATTTTGGGATTCTGGAGGCAGTTGATGGGTACCAGAGATCCACATGAAACACAGCTTTGGTGGTCACTGAGGTAAAAAAAAACTTGAACATTTGCAAAAACTTGGCAATTGGAGGACTTTAATAAGGCCATGAAAAGTGTATTCTAGAACAGCTTTGAAGAAATTCTAGCATCCTCCAGTAAACCTCATCCACTAGAAACTCCCATTGATCTGTCCGAGGTCCCTTCAGGAATATTATGACCGAGGTCCCTGATGTTCAGTAAGGACATTGCTATCGCTCTTCTGGGTAAAGTTCTGGTGAAAATTGTAAAACAACTCTTGTTTTGTACGATGGTCAAAATTGTATGATGGTGATGATTGTGGTCCTGATGATGAAGCAGCACTGGTTAACAGGCGAGACTATTGATTTACAGAGTACATCATTGGTTTAGACTTATGCTGTGTAGATTATCCAAGTAAGTATTACAAAATCAGCAGGCTGTTATTTTGTGAAGCATAAAATCCAGTGGTGTGTTTTGAAGCATATTGATTTGTTTGGTAAATGGAAAAATCCACTAAAACTCAGAAGCTAATTTTTTGGCATGAAAGCATCCCGATATTAACTTAACATGATGATGTATACTCATTGGGTATGAAAACACATATAAAATAATATTTCTCTTTTTTTGTCTACCCCTACACAGGTGTCAAAGCAGCCAAAACCAGCTTACTAAAGAGAGACAAAATGGCACCACCCCTGTTGCAGCCATTGGTACTGCATAAATAATGACCCTGAACCCTTGGACATTGTGATTACACACTACATGGGTATATCATAACACCAAACTTAGCTGAGGCAGTAGCAGAGTTTAGAGAAGCAATGGGAGCAACTCGGAGAGGCCCAAGAACTGCTACTGTAGTTTGCAGAGCCATGCTTCTAATGACTCCCAAGGCTCTACACACTTACCCAAGAGAATACCTGAATTGATTCAAAGAATGTTTACACCTCTGCCCAACAAATGTATACTTGAGAACATGGCACAACGAAGGCAAACAACAGTGGGCTGATCTTCATAAACTCATTGCCAAAATAACAGGAAGCCAGCTCCAAGTCCATTGCACATTTCTCCATCAAGTGCAGCTTAAACCAAGAGTCCTTTGACAGATGAGACTTTGTGACACTACTACCTGAGCCATGGCACTCTGTGCCCACTGAATTACTTCACGGGTAGTTGCATATAATAATGATGCAGAGCTAATGTGACGTGGGAAGGTATTGAGAGGTCTGCTCAGTGATAAGAAAAGACCTCAGCCTTGGCATGTTTGTGCTCACAGTCATCAAATACACATCTGGAACTGTCACTGAAATTGAAAGTTGTTGCTGGTGTTACCGCAAGAAACGTGGCAATGGACAAAAGCTCCCACCAGGGTTGAGCACTTTGAAGACAAACGTGTGCCAGCCACAACAGTGGACGCATCCAAGAATAATCGGATGACCATGCACAGGATAAACTGCATAGGTAGTGTACCTGTTAGAATTTACTTTGGAGGTAAATGGTAAATCCCCTTTTGTAATGGTTTACTTTTTGATTAGTTGGTGTATTGTTTTTGGACATGTGTCCCGAGAAGAATTGCCTTTAAAAAATAAAAAAACAATTCAAGACAAAAGTCAGTTTAAAAATCAAAAGGATGGATTAAATTTTGGTTACTTTTTCACAACATGGCTCTGGTATTGTTCCAATTTTGACTCTTCCACAATCCTGCAGATTGAGCTCTAGCTGCTACCTTCCAGCAGAAGAGCCAGATATTTCAGCATGAAACATAACTACTGCCAATATAGTTTATAACACTGTCAGAACCAACTGCTAGAGACAAATTCCTTGTGAGTTGTTAGATACTTTGCCATTAAAGCTGATTTTTATTCTGATTCTGATTGATTTGATATTTACCTCAGGAGTAAAGCAAAAACAAATCTTAATTTATTTCTATAGTGCAGTTCATAAAAAAGTAACTCACTCGCTGTGCTTTCCATGATTAAAAACATTTATACACAAAAAAGCAGCTTGTGTACATTGAAAACAAAGAAAATTATAAGTACATTTAAAACAGCATACAGTACATGAAATTGTCATGATCTGTGCCCTGCAGTTTCTTTGCGGGGTGTGGGTGGCACCTTGTGCCTCTTTTTTTTCTCTTCTAAGTCTCCAGCACTAACTACCTCCTTGCCTGTGCACATGGTTCCGATCAGCCCAATACACAACCTCTCTGTTCCTGTGTTCCAGCGCCAGTTTTCTCACACCTCTACATAACACCACCTGACGCCCGTTTCGTGATCGTAAATTGTTTCGCTGATACCTGTGCTCGAACTTACTGTTGGTTCCCTGTTCCTGCTCCTCCAGTCCCCCCCTGTGTCTCCTGTCATGACGCTCGCTTCAGCCTAATTGCCATGTTGCCAAATTGCAGTAATACGTTTTGACTTCTTTGTTGTGGTCATAATCAGACCTGGAGTATTATAAATGAGTTGGAGTTGTTTAATGCTCTTTTGGGGAAGTATAGTCAGAAAACCATAATAAAACTCAAGTCTACTTGATATAAAAGCATGGATGAGCTTCTTCTGATCTGCTTGGCACATGGAAGCCTTTACTCTGGATATGACTCTGAATAGAATTGACATTTTTGGAAAAGAAACACTCAATGTTGAATTTGAAGCTGATTATTTAATTGGCATTGTAAATAGGACTAGACAATGTAGCCCTATGGGGGCACAAGGCAGTCTAATCCGTAGGCAGTTCCCAAGGCCAGATGAATGCAGAGGGTTGCGTCAAGAAGGACATCCAGCTGAAAACTTGCCAAACAAATAGGAGTGTTCATCTAACGAATCCCATACCAGATTGGTCGTGCCCTGGGATAACGTCTGCCCCCGTCACCATTAACGTGCAGGGCATCGATGGAAATTCAGGTATTGTAGGTTGACAACAAAGACGACGAAGAAAGCGAATTCTTCGGAAGAAGAAAAAGGATTGCACAGATCCTATAAATGAACATTGAGACTTAGAATCTTGGGGCTATAACAGGAAAAGTCCAGGAGTTGATTAACATGATGACTAGGAGAACAGTTGCTATATTGTGCATCCAAGAGAGCAGGTGGAAAGGTTGTAAGGCTAGAGGTTTAGGGATGGGGTTTAAATTATTTTACCATGGAGTAAATTGGAAGATAAATGGAATAGGGGTTATTTAAAGGAAAAGCTTGCAAAGAATGTCTTGGAGGTGAAAAGAGTATTAGATCGAGTGATGAGGCTGAAACTTGAAATTGAGGGTGTCATTTGTAATGTGATTAGCCCCTATGCCCCACAGGTAGAATATTGCCTAGAGTTGAAAGAGAACTAGATGAAGTAGTTCTGAGCATCCCAGACACAAGAGTTGTGATTGGTGCAGATTATAATCGACATGCTGGTGAAGGAAACAGGCGGTGAAGAAATGATGGGTAAGTATGGCATCAAGGAAAGGAACTTTGAGGGATAGATGGTGGTGGACTGGTGGATGGAAATGGCAGTAGTGAACACATTTTTCCAGAAGAGGTAGGAACATAGGGTGACCTACAAGAGTGGCCGTAGAGGCATGAAGGTGAATTACATTATCTTGAGATGATTAAATCTGAAGGAGGTTAAGTGGTATGGGAGAATGTAGCTCAACAGCATAGGATGGTGGTGGGGAGGAATATTAAGAAGACAAAGGTAGAGCAGAGAACCATGTGGTGTAAGTTGAGAAAGAAAGAATGTGCGGCCTTTTGGAAAGAGGTGAGACAGGGTCTCGGACTTGAGGACTTCCCAGAAGACTGGACTACTACAGCTAAGGTGATCAGAGACAGACAGGAGAGTACCTGGTGGTGTCTTCTGGTAGGAAAGGGGAGAAGGAGACTTGGTGGTGGAACCCCAAAATACGGTTAGTCATACAAGGTAAGAGGTTAGAAAAGAAGAAGTGGGACACAGAGGACTGAGGAGAGATGGAAGGAATACATTGAGATGCAACGTAGGGCAAAGGTAGAGGTGGTGAATGCTAAACAAGAGGCATATGACGACAAGTTGGACATGAAAGGAGGAGAAAAAGATCTCTACATGTTGGCCACACAGAGGGATAGTGATCGGGAGGATGTCCAGGAGGTAAGGGTGATTAAGAATAGAGATGGAAATGTGTTGACTGATCCCAGTAGTCTGCTAAATAGATGGAAAGAATACTTTGAGAAGTCGATGGATGAAGAAAATGAGAGTGAATGAAGAGTAGAAGAGGCAAGTGTGATAGACAAGGAAGTGGCAGTCATTAGTATGGGGAAAGTTAGAAAGCCACGAAAGAGGATGAAAAATGGAAAGGCAATTGGTCCTGATGGCATGCCTATGGAGGATGGAAGCAATTTGGAAAGGTGACTGGAGTTTTTGACCAATTTGTTCAACAGAATACTAGTAGGCAAGAAGATGCCTGAAGAATGGAGGAAAAGTACTAGTTTTCAGTTTTAAGAACAAAGTCAATTTGCAGAGCTATGGTAACTTTAGAGGAATAAAGTTGATGATCCACACAATTAAGTTGTGGGAAAGAGCAATGGAAGCTAAGACTCATGACAGAAGTATCTGCGAGCAACAGTATGGTTTCATGCCTAGAAAGAATACCACAGATACATTATTTGCCTTGAGGATGCGAGTGAAAAAGTGCAGAGAAGGTCAGAAGGAGCTTGTGGATCCAGAGAAAGCCTATGACAGAGTACCGAGAGAGGAACTGTGGTACTACATGTGTAAATCTGGTATGGTGGAGAAATATATTAGAATAGTACAGGACATGTATTGGGGCAGCAGAACAGTGGTAAAGTATATGTAGGTGTGCCACAAAAATTTAAGGTGAAGGTGGGAATGCATCAGGGATCAGCTCTGAGCCGCTTCCTGTTTGCTGTGGTAATGGATCAGAACCAGAATCAGCATCAGAATCAGCTTTAATGGATAAGTGTGTAAAAAAAATTTCTTTGGCAGTCGGTGCTGCCCTGGTGCGACATACAGAACAAAGAAAAAGGAACAACATAGCAACAAGAACAAAGAACAAGAGACATTACTCTTTATAGGAACTATTCCTTATAAAATGTGCAAGATGTAAAATCTATATAGATAAGTGTGTTAACAATGTCAATTGTGCAAAGGGAGCTGTTTAAAGTGATGAATCGTGCAGTTTACAAAATATATAAAAATAAATGTAGAAAAAATTACATTTATATATATATATATTATATATATATATAATATATATATATATATATATGTTGTTGTTTTCCTTTTGGCTTGTCCCTTTTGGGGTCGCCACACCATATCATCTCAGACGATACTCATATATATATGTTTGGCACAATTTTTACACCGGATGCCCTTCCTGATGCAACCCTTCTCAGCGAGTGGAGGCAAACCCACAACCCATGGTTTACCAAACCAGTGCTCTAACCACTGAGCTACGGGGCCTCTTATATGTGTGTGTGTGTGTGTGTGTGTGTGTGTGTGTGTATATATATATATATATATATATATATATAATATATATATATATTATATATATATATATAAGCAATACTGATTGGACCAGCAGGATTTAAGTGAGTGTCCTAATAACATTGCACAAGGCAGAAAAAAAGTAGGTTTGGTGATCAATAATTTCATGAGTCAATAGCCAGACGAAAGAAACTGTTAGAATGCCTAATAATTTTGACTTTCATTGATTTCTCGTGCTTTCCCGAAAGAAGGAGCTTGAAGAGCTGGTGGCCAGGATGTGGAGGGTCCGAAAGGATCCCGCCTTCTCTGGACCTAGTTCGCGTTGCGTGCAAGTCTTTGATAGTTGGTAGCGTGGTGCCGACAATCATTTCAGCGGTTTTGTCTGTTGCAGTCTGAGTTTGTCCTTTTTTTGTGGCGGCCCCAAACCAGATTGTGATGGATGCACACAGTACTGATTGGATAACTGATGTGTAGAACTGTTTCAGCAGCTCTTGTGACAGGCTGTGCTTCCTCAGAAGCCGGAAGAAGTACAAGATAGGCTGAGAGATGAGGTTAGATTGGCATCCCTATGAACACAGATGACATTGTGATCTGCAGTGAAAGCAGGAAGGACACGGAGGAACAATTAGAAAGATGGAGGCATGCACCGGAAAGGAGAGGAATGAAGATTAGTTGAAGTAAAACAGAATATATGTGTGTGAGTAACAGGGGTGGAGGGGGTAGAGTGAGGCTCCAGGGAGAAGAGATGGCGAGGATGGATGACTTCAAATACTTGGAATCAACAATGCAGAGCAATGGTGAGTGTAGTAAAGAAGTGAACAATGCAGAGCAATGGTGAGTGTCGTACAGAAGTGAAGAAACAGGTCCAAGCAGGTTGGAACAGCTGGTGGAAGGTGTCTGGTGTGTTATGTGACAGAAGAGTCTCTGCAAGGCTGAAAAGCAAAGTTTATAAACAGAGGTGAGACCAGACATGATGTACAGATTAGAGATGGTGGCACTGAAGAGACAACAGGAAACGGAGCTGGAGGTTGCAGAAATGAAGATGTTGAAGTTCTCGCTAGGAGTTTGCAGGTTGGATAGGATTGGAAATGAGCTCATTAGAAGGACAGCCAACGGTTGGTGAGTATATTGGTAGAAGGGTGGAGAGGAAGGAGCTGCCAGGCAAAAGAGCGAGAGGAAGACCAAAGAGAAGGCTCATGGATTTTGTGAGGAAAAACATGAGGGCAGTTGGTAGGAAGCTGCAGCAGATAGGCTTGCATAGAAAAAGATGACGCGCTTTGGTGACCCCTAACTGGACAAGCCGAAAGGAAAAGAAGAAGCAGAACCAGACAAGCGATGTCAAAAGTTGAAATATATACTGAATGTTGAATTCGTAAATGAAACATTGAATATTTGGCATTGAATATTGAATTTGCCACTTAATCACTGAACATTTGACACTGAATGTTGGAATTTGCAGCTGTTGAAACAGATAGATTGGGAACAGAATATGAGGAATTTCACAGGCTGAAAACTAAACTGAGTTTGATGATTTAAAAAACTCCAGTGGATGTAATTTGGTTTCAAAATGTGATTGCATAGATGTTCTGTCCTTCCATAAAGGAGGACAAAGTACTAACACTATGGAAATGGGGATAAGAGCAATGCACATAACTACAGTGAAGAAAATAAGTATTTCAACACCCTGCTACATTGCAAGTTCTCGCACTTGGAAATCATGGAGGGATCTGAAATTTTCATCGTAGGTGTATGTCCAGTGTGAGAGAGATGATCTAAAAAGAAAAATCCAGAAATCACAATGTATGACTTTTTTTAATGATTTATTTGTGTGACACAGCTGCAAATAAGTATTTGAACACCTGTCTATCAGCTAGAATTCTGACCCTCAAAGACCTGTTAGTCCACCTCCACTCCATGTATTATCCTGAATCAGACACACCTGTGTGAGGTCGTTAGCTGCATAAAGACACATGTCCACCCCATACAATCACTCAGACTCAAACTTGTAACATGGTCAAGACTAAAGACCTGTCCAAAGACACCAGAGACAAAATTGTGCAACTCCACACGGCTGGAAATGGCTACGGAGAACTTGACAAGGAGCCTTGTGGTCCACTGTTGAAGCAATCATTAGAAAATGGAAGAAGCTAGACGTGTCAATCTCAATCGGAGTGGAGCCCCATGAAAGATATCACCTCGTGGGGTCTCAATGATCCTTAGAAAGGTGAGGAATCAGCCGAGGACTACACCACAGGACTTGATCAATGACCTGAAAAGAGCTGGGACAACCGTTTTCAAGGTGACTGTTGGTAATACACTCAGACGTCATGGTTTGAAATCATGCATGGCATGGAAGGTTTCCCTGCTTAAACCAGCACATGGCAAGGCCCATCTTAAGTTTGCCAATGACCATTCGGATGATACAGAGGAGTCATGGGAGAAAGTTTTGTGGTCAGATGAGATCAAAACGGAAGTTTTTGGTCATAATTCTATTACCCATGTCTGGAGGAAGACAAATGATGAGTTCCATCCCAAGAACACCATCCCTACTGTGAATCACCGGGGTGGTAGCAGCATGCTTTGGGGGTGTTTTTCTGCACATGGGACGGGACGACTGCACTGTGTTAAGAAGAGGATGACCGCGGCCATATATTGTAAAATTTTGGGGAAAAACCTCTTTCCCTCAGTCAGAGCATTGAAGATCGGTCGTGGCTGGGTCTTTCAACATGACAATGACCCGAAGCACACAGCCAGGAAAACCAAGGAGTGGCTCTGTAAGAAGCATATCAAGGTTCTGGTGTGGCCTAGCCAGTTTCCAGACCAAACCCAATAGAAAATCTTTGGAGGGAGCTGAAACTCCGTGATTGTCAGCCACAGCCCAGAAACCTGTCTGATCTAGTGAAGATCTGTGTGGGGGAGTCGGCCAAAATCCCTCCTGCAGTGTGTGCAAACCTGGTGAACCACAATAGGAAATGTTTTACCTCTGTAATTGCAAGCAAAGGCTACTGTACCAAATATTAACATTGGGTTTTTTTTAGGTGTTCAAATACTTATTCACAGCTGTATCACACAAATAAATTGTTAAAAAATCATAACTTGTGATTTCTGGATTTTTCTCTTTAAATTATCTCTCTCACAGTGGACACCTACAATGAAAATGTCAGACCCCTCTATGTTTTCTAAGTGGGAGAACTTCCAATATAGCAGGGTGTTCAAATACTTATTTTCTTCACAGTATATCTAAATAATTTTACTACAGTACCTGTATAATCGGGAGCAGCATTGCCTAACAGACTTCAGTATTAGCATCAGCCGTCGTGGTATTTTATAACATTCTGTATATTATATCAAACTAACAGTCTAGCAAAGCTATACTGTATTTTAGATACATCTGTTCACGTTCACCGAGAAAATGATTTTCAAAAACGTTGTTGAACATTATACTGAATGTTCATATCCTGCTTAAGTGATGTCTATTCCAGCTGTTTGATAGAGCAAGAGGTGAGGTATACCTTGGACTGATGACGTGATTACCATTCATTCACAAGACTGCTGCATGGATGCAGGGTGAGACAAGACAAGCATTCATTTTCACATTAACACTTATCCACCTAATTCCCAAACTAAACCAAACCTGTAGGCCGGTCCCAAGCCCGGATAAATGTAGAGGGTTGCGTCAGGAAGGGTATCCGGCGTAAAAACTGTGCCAAACAAATATGAGCGTTCATCTAAAGAATCCTATTCTGGATCGACCGTGGCCCGGGTTAACAATGCCCGCCCCCGGCACTTCTAACCTGCAGGGCGTCGGTGGAAATTCAGCTACTGTGGGTCGAAGACAAAGAGGAGGAAACCGGATCCGTCGTCAGAAGAAAAAGAGGAATGCACAGACCCTACAACTGTGTGTCGGGACATTGAATGTTGAGACTAGGACAGGAAAAGCTCAGGAGTTGGTTGACATGATGATTAGGAGAAAGGTTGATATACTGTGCATCCAAGAGAGCAAGTGGAAAGGTAGTAAGGCGAGAACTTTAGGAGCAGGGTTTAAATTATTCTACCACGGAGTAGATGGGAAGAGAAATGGAGTAGGGGTTATTTTAAAGGAAGAGCTGGCTAAGAATGTTTTGGAGGTGAAAAGAGTATCAGATCGAGTGATGAGACTAAAATTTGAAATTGAGGGTGTTATGTATAATGTGGTTAGCGGCTATGCCACACAGGTAGGATGTGACCTTGAGTTGAAAGAGAAATTCTGGAAGGAACTAGATGAAGTAGTTCTGAGCATCCCAGACAGCGAGAGAGTTGTGATTGGTGCAGATTGTAATGGACATATTGGTAAAGGAAACAGGGGCGGTGAAGAAGTGATGGGTCAGTAAGGGATCCAGGAAAGGAACTTTGAGGGACAGATCGTGGTGGAGAAGAAGATATTTTGTGGGTTAAGAGTGGAAACTAGAGTACCTGTTGAAAACCCAAAATCCGAGACATCTCAGAGCCAAAAGCCTTATATATAACCACATCCACCAAATATCCATCCATCAATTTTCTGTAAAACTTATCCTCACTAGGGTCATAAGCGTCCTGGAGCCTCTCTCAGCTATCTCCAGGTGAAAGGCGGGGTATAACTTGAACTGGTCACCAGCCAATTGCAGGGTACATATAAACAATCATTTGCCCCCACATGCACACCTAGGGGCAATTAGAGTCTTCAATTAACCAACAATGCATGGTTTTGGGGCGTATGCACAGGCAGAACACGCAAACATCATACAAGAGAAGCTGGATTTGAACCGGAGTACTCATTACTGTGAGACAGATGTGCTAACCAGTCGCCCTGTGCCAAATATTTCTCCACTAAAATTCCTACATACTGTACAAAAGAAGACAGATATAATATATTGCTTAGCAGGATAAGTAATGCAGGTATAGAAAATGAATAGATGTGTTTAGCATATGATAATTGCGTCAAATAAAACAGCTTCTGACACTGGAAAAAATCTTAGTCTACCCTATTGTCGTAGTAGTGTGTATGTAGATGTGGTGAGCAACAGCAAACTGGATGAAAATGTTCCCCCTCACTATGACGCCCCCGGCCCAGAAAACTACTAAGCTGATATGTATTCAGACCTTGTCTAGACTGCATCATGAAACCTCTCTCTCTCTCTCTCTCTCTCTCTCTCTCTCTCTCTCTCTCTCTCTCTCTCTCTCTCTCTCTTTTCTCTCTCTCACTCCTTATTTTTCCCCTGCATCATCTCTTTGGGATCTCCAGCATCCTTTGTAAAGGAAAGAGAAACCCCAATCACCTACGTTGGATGTTAACGACAAGGCAAGTAAACAGCCTCACCAAATTTGTTTTTTCTCTTTGCAATTAATTAACTTACGAACATTTAAACATGATTCCCAGCTTTAAAGATTTAGAGCTAATATTAATTCCAAATAAAATTCTAATTCAAACCAATTGTTGAAATTTAGTGTCTGCATTCTTAAACTAAGAAAGATATGCAGTGTATAACAGTTTATATTTATCACCATACAATGTTGTTGGAAAAGTCAAAAGCAAGTTGCATGTTTTTTTCTAGCAAATGGGTTATCCCCAACTCATATAGTGCATTTTTACATGATAAACCTCCTGATGCATTGAGCTGGAATTCTAAATAACCCCTCATTCACTTGTTAAATTATTTTACTGGGAACAATAAAGAGAACTTTAGTTAATTTGTTTCTGCATTGGTTAAAATCTAATTATGGCATTTCGGTGAATACTGCATATTAAAATGTTATATTACCTTATCAACTTCATTAAACAAATAACTAAGATTATTAAAATGTTTTCCTAATTTGACATTAATATTGCCTGCTATACACAAATACATAAAGTGAATGCAGGTAGACATTTTTTGCGCGTAGTGGTTGCAGGAATTTAGGTTTAACAAAGGACACTGTTATAATGAGAATTGGTGATGAGTTTACTGTTCCCACAAGGTTCAGAATCTTGTGGTAATATGTATTTAAAAGTCATTTGAGCATGACATAGCAATGAATGCACCTGTTATTGGACGGAATGGAGGGCAACTCACTTTTTCACAAGTTGATAACTAATTTCTCCATTGCAAATCCATGGTTACTTCTTGAAGAATTCTGCCCCCCCCCCAATCTAAATTGTATTGACAAGAAAACACAATTTTAGTTCTCAGAAAGCTTGCTATATTAACACATTCGTGCACAGTATGGTACCATTTAATGAGTTAAGAAAAAAGTACATGAACATATTAATTGACATATTTTTTATTGTTTTAATTTTTGCTTTAGTCAACCTTGATAGTCGCATCGGAAAGTGTCATTTGGCAGACCACTCACATCCAACCCATAACTGCATCACTGCAGTACTAGACATCAATCTCAGTAAAGCACTGCTTCTGGATCCTTGTCAAAATAGTCTTTTGCAGATGAGAACTTCTTTCTTTACTCAGTTGTGTGATTTTAAATCAATATACTGTGTGACCCACAATACTGGTGGTAAAGGCAAAAGCTAACATAGTGAACAAGATGTTGGTAAATTCAAAGCAAGAATTTCACTAATTCACTTCATTCATTAGCTGATTAGCACTGACTTTTATGTACTAGCCAAAAACCGCTGCCAAATTCGCACTTGTATGGTTCTTGGCATATTAATCATTTAGATAACAATGACTGTGCAGTTATTCATTGTAGGTGTTCCAATTTTAATTATCTACCATGCACACAGTTTCTTTCATTATTTATGTATTAAGCAGGGATTGATTGTTCACGGGAAGACCCAGAGTCATGTATTAAAGATATTTCATGTGAAAGCGACTGTTCTCATGTGAAACGTGTTGCCCTCTCAAGCAAGGACTTTATATAACGCAATCATACAGACTCACATTCTTTGAATGTGCTTTGTGTGGTTCAAAATTGGTCATACCAAATATTGGTGTGAAATAGCCAGGATTAGTTTGCCTCTTCCATTAACACTTCCAATTCAATACCTGAAACCTCTTTTTGTGCTTGTGGTGATTTCCCAAAAATTCCATGGTAGAAAACAATCAGAGCTACCTAAACCGTGCTACACTAGCACATTAACACATCATGCAATCCGTCAAAGCCAACATGCAATTTGGCTTTTGGGAATGTCAGCAATAAGGTCCGATCATGTCCATTGTGCTCAAATAGAGAAGTAGCTTGGCTGTCTGGAACCTTTGTTATCACTGGTGGACACTGGACAACAGCTAAGGACACCACCGAGCTGAATATGCAGATTTTCAGCTCAAAGCAAAAATCTGAGGGTGGTCTAGGTATGCTCAGAATAAAATATTGCTGCCTTTAGTTACTTCTGGCAAACACAGAATCAAGAACAGCCAGTCACTCATTTGTTGATGACAATAAATGTAAAACAGTTGACACATGCTTTCTTACCTAATAAAAAAAAATAGAGGGTATGTTGCAGAAAAACAAAGTTCTAGCTTGTGACAAAAGCAAATACATTGGTAGTGGTAGTTTGCCAAATACTGTACACTATGGCCATTATATTTTGGTTACGAATATGGCTTGTACTACTAATTGCATCCTTTAAATTGCTCTGTACAAGTACAAAGAATATTTTTTACACAATTTCACCAATTTATTTTTAAGATCCTCTCCACCTTGTAGTTACTGTTTTCCTCAAAGGGCCGTTATGAAAGTGAAACTATAAAAATATTTTCTCGCTTTATCATATTTACACTCAAAATTTATGAGCTACTTTTTTAATCAGAACTCAAGGGAAATAGGTTTTTCAACTATTGGTGATGTTTGGTAAAATAAAAATGTTTGCAATATTTCAACATTATCATTCATGATGTAATAATTCAAAATTTTAGTACAGATTTGAACAACAATCACCAAAGTTCACACAAGATTTACATTCGCAGGCTACTTAAAATCATGTGACGGGCCAGATCTGGCCCCAAGGCCTTGAGTGTGACACCTGTAGTCTAGGGGAACATTACTTTTTCACAAAGGGTCTGGTAGCTTAGAATATTTTTTTCCCTTCATTACTATAATAGGTTAACATGTAATAATATATAGTAGTTATAATGGGTTGGCTTCCGGTCCCCGTACTGGTAACATCAAATCAAGGCGGCTCCCACCTGCATGACTGTACAATAAATAAATCCTGCTGAATTTGGACTGAATGTGGTTAATATTCGACATGGGACGCCCCTGGTGACGACTCCTGTGGACTAAAACCATCATCTGTGTAATCTTAGGACCCAAATTGGAACCGTATTCATTCGTTTGAAGCTGTGTGGCCTAGCCTAGCCTAGGTCCTTAACATCAAGTTGTGTCAAATATTTGCTGAGGAGGGAAACATCAAACGCTAGTACTTACACAACTTATAAAACGAGGAATGTGAGTACATATTACGAAGTTGGACGAGTGGAAACGTAAACTTAAACTCGCTTATAGGCCCAGACTACCGTAGTTTAGCAGGTTAACAACGTGACAAATTTGTGATTAATCTGTGCTGTGGAAGAAACATCGAACGTGAGTAATTTAATAACTCGTACAACGAGGGCTGTCAGGACTTAAAGGAAATTTAACAAGTCTTATTTTAGTACATCTTAGTACCCAAATTGGAGCTGTATCGTTCCCATTGCAGCTGCTCGGGCTAAGTTAGCTGAGCTTAGTGCACTAACAACACTACCTTCGTTGAATATACAATGAGGACCAAACATCGAACGTGGACCCAACCCAACTTTCAACTACTAGAGTGAGGGCCATTGTGGTTTGAATCCCTTCCATCCACATATCTTTAAATCGCCATAGCCTTGTGTCAGATTCCTCTTATCCGCAGGACTAATCGGGAGAAATGTCCTGACCGACTCTCCAGTTAAAGGGTTAAGCTACCCCTTTACTCCAGCCGACTCTAACGCCGTGCGTGCAGGAGGGCAGGAGCTTCTTAAGTCGATGTCGAGATGAATTCGCCTAGGTCTACTAACTGCCTTTAGTTTTGCAGAGCCAATCCAGTCTGCCTCCACTTGTCCGCCTTGTCGAGTAACCTTTCTGAGTAACAAGGTGACAAAGTGTTCGCTCTACTTTTACAACAGCTCCATCTCTTATGAATCGATTGCCCTTGTTATTGACCTAGCAAATTTAACAATCCTTATTAGGATCGTACAGATTTGTTCTATCTTAAACCGGAGATTATCAATGAGTGACTGATTAAAATAGAATTTTTACGACTAAATGATGTTAATGTCGATGACGTTCGATCTTTAATGAGGTAGAATGGTAATAATGAGATAACTAAATATAAGAATGACAAAGATAGATGAAGATGGAAATTTTAAGAATTTAATACAATGATAAAAATTGTTCAGATTACATTCATCCTACAGTTATCCCCGCCAGACGCGAGGTAATGTTGCGATGTTAAGGCAAAGTTCAATGTTAATAGAACATAAATCAATAAAAGTAAAAATAGTTAAAATGATGAAAATTGTTCAGATAACATTCATCCTACAGTTATCCCCGCCAGACGCGAGGTAAAGTTGCGATGTTAAGGCAAAATTCAATGTTAATTGAACATAAATCAATAAAAGTAAAAATGGTTGAAATGATAAAATTGATGGTAAGAAGGATAAGGTAAATGATAAAAATATCAAAAATCAATATAAGTGAAGTGAGATTCAAAGCATGTAAAAGCATCAGAAATTAGGGATAATAGACATTTTTGAGTGAGCCTGTTAGGGTTGATCAAGTCCTATATAGCTCGAAGCCTTATTTAAAAATAAGGGTTTTCGGGATTACGGATAAATTGTCAAGCCAACTTGCCCTTCATAGGTAACCACGTAATATCGCTGGTATTATCCTGCCATTACCTTATTATAGTAGTTTTACTTGCGCCCAATCTCAAAAAGAGTTGTCAATTTTGGCACTCCAAGTTGCCAATTCCTTCTCCCCGCCAGATTGCCGCACGACTATTACACTTATAGAAAGACCTTGTCTCTTTGTCAGCGAAAACTGAACAAAAAGCCCCGAACTTCCGTATCCAAGGTTTTTATAGCTTTTTGGTGGAACATTGTGGAAAATGTTGGCTGAATCTACGCCTAGTAGGAAGGGCCTCCTTTGGTTCATCCTATTGGGCTCCATTTGCCATTCCTGACTTGACTTGTCACGCCCCTCTTTAGCTTCACTCAATTTTGTCATTCTCCATTTAATTAATAAATGCATCTTTAAAAAATATAACCACAACTCGCGTTCGGTTTCACCCTAGTTTTGAACAATAGCATAAATGTATCAACATTCTTGTGAATACAATTCTCTCGTGCATTCTCAGGCTTGTTTTAGTTGGTTCCTCATTATGTGTTGCCTTGTCTGAGAGAGACAGCCATACACAGGTTATATTCTTTTCACAAAGCTCTTTCGAAGCATCTTATTTTTTGCTAAAAGTCCAGTGGAAAAATAGTTGAAATCTATTTCTCCTTGCCGACTTCCCGCGTGGTCATTCGAGTGTGACGGGCTTCCTGTTCAGTAACTTGATGCTGCAACCATCTTGAAAAATGTTAGGTGTGGCTTGACAGCTGCATCCTGTCACTGTCTTTATATCAGAAATAAGATGTGAATACAATAATTGGGTTCTTAAGGTTGCTAACCCCGATATATGTATGTAATACAAAGATATGAAAAATAATCGGGTTTATATAAGGTTACTGAATTTGGTATACGTATGCAATGCAATGAGAAGCTAAGCGGGTAGGCTACGTTTATCAGAGAGATCTTTGCCGTGCTGGTGACCCAATCGAGTGTAAATTTGTTTGGCGACATCTGGTGTCCAATTTGAGAGTTGGTGGCTCAGCTCAAAACATGAACCTTAAGCCATACACCTCAATTGTTATCACTTCGCTCCATTGCTATTTGTGGTATGGCAACGTATCTGACACTTGATATTTTCACACAGGTAGTATGTGAATTGTGTACCATATGTGCTGACTGTGTTTATGTGCTGACAGTTTATGTGATTGCTTTCATTTGACCGTAACTTTTACATAGATTAGGTAGTACGTGATTTGTGTATCTTATATGCTGACTTTGTTCATTTGATTGCTTATTTATTTATTAATTTATTTATTTATTTTGACTCTCTGCAGCCCGTTGGGCAGCACAATATTGTGCAAGCTGTTGGCCGGTTCCAAGCCCAGATGAATGCAGAGGGTTGCGTCAGGAATTGCATGCAGCATAAAACTGTGCCAAACATATATGAGCGTTCATCACACGAAATCCATAACAGTTAGGTTGTGGCCCGGGCTTTCTACTAGTCAGAAAAAGAAGAGGAATGAAACATCAATTTCAATAGACATGTTAGCGAAGGAAACAGGGGCGATGAAGAAGTGATGGGTAAGTACTGCATTCAGCAAAGGAAATTTGAGGGGCAGATGGTGGTGGACTTGGCAAAAAAGGTGGAATTGGCAGTGCTGAACACTTATTTCCAGAAGAGACAGGAACATCGAGTGACCTACAAAAGCAGAGGTAGAAGCATGCAGGTGGATTATATTTTGTACAGACAGTGTAATTTGAAGGAGGTTACCGACTGTAAGGTATTGGTGGGGTAGAGTGTAGCTCGACAGCATAGGATGGGGGTGTGTAGGATGACTCTGGTAGCCGGTAGGAAGACTAAGAAGACAAAGGTAGAGCAGAGAATCGGGTGGTGGAAGTTGAGAAAGGAAGAATGTTGTGTGTCCTTTCGGAAAGAGGTGACACAGGCTCTAGATCTGTGGTTCCTAAAGTGGGGTCCACGGACCCTCAGGGGGTGAAAAACGTCTTTCCAGGGGGTCCGCGACACGATGTCTGAGACAGAGTAATAATAATAATAAAATATTTTTCTGTCTCGCTATGTCTCACATCCTACCTATCCTATTTTGAGCCCAGCCCAGATGAGTGATTCAGGCAGCGGCACGCCCCAGCCCTACGGTGCCGGTAGCTTACATTACATTATTTGCGAAAGTTGAGGTTGGGAGTCCGGGAGATTTTTGAACGACTCACTGGGGTCTGGGCCCCGGTTGACTTTGGGAACCACTGCTCAAGATGGACAGGAAGAGCTCCCAGAAGACTGTAATACGACAGCCACGGTATTCAGAGAGGCAGGCGGGAGAGTACTTGGGGTGTCTTCTCGTAGGAAAGAGGAGAAGGTGACTTGGTGATGGAACCCCAAAATACATCAAAGGCATCCATGGAAAGAGATTAGCGAAGAAGAAGTGGGACACGGAGAGGACTGAGGAGAGGCGAAAGGAATACATTGAGATGCATCGTAGGGAAAAGGTAGAGGTGGAGAAGGCTAAACAAGAGGCATCTGACGACATGTACACCACATACAAACAAAGGAGAAAAGAATCTCTACAGGTTGGCCAGACAGGGGGATAGAGATGGGAAGGATGTGCAGCAAGAAAAGGTGATTAAGGATAGCAATGGAAATATGTTGACTGGTGCCAGCAGTGTGCTAAATAGATGGAAAGAGTACTTTGAGAAGTTAATGGATGAAGAAAATGGGAGAGAAGGTCGAGTAGAAGAGGCAAGCATGAATGGCCAGGAAGTGGGAATGATTAGTAAGGGGGAAGTTAGAAAGGCATTACAAAGGATGAAAACTGGAAAGGCAGTTGGTCCTGATGACATACCGGTAGAGGTATGGAAGCAATTTGGAGAGATGGCTGTGGAGTTTTTGACCAACATATTACAATACAATACAATACAATACAATACTAGCAGGAGAGAAGATGCCAGAAGAATGGAGGAAAAGTGTGCTATTCCCCATTTTTAAGAACAAAGGAAATGTTCAAAACTGTGGAAAGAATAGGGGAATAAAGATGATGAGCCTCACAATGCAGTTATGGGAAAGTAGTGGAGGCTAGACTCAAGACAGAAGTAAGTCTCTAAGAGCAACAGTATGGTTTCATGCCTAGAAAGAGTACCACAGATCCATTATTTGCCTTGAGGATGCACGTGGGAAAGTACAGAGAAGATCAGAAGGAGCTACATTATGTTTTTGTAGACCGGGAGAAAGCCTGTGACAGAGTACCAAGAGAGGAACTGTGGTACTGCATGCGCAAGTCTGGTGTGGCGGAGAAATATGTTAGAATAGAAGAGGACATGTATAAGGGCAGCAGAACAGTGGTGAGATGTGCCGTAGGTGTGTCAGAAGAATTTAAGGTGGAGGTGGGACTGCATCAGGGATCCGCGCTGGGCCCCTTCCTGTTTGTGGTAGTAATGGATAGGCTAATGAGTAATGGTGAGTGTGGTAAGGAAGTGAAGAAACGGGTACAAGCGGGATGGAACAATTCGCGGAAGGTGTCTGGTGTTCTATGTGACAAAACAGTCTCTGCTAGGATGAAGGGCAAAGTTTATAAAACAGTGGTGAGGTGATGTACGGATTAGAGACGGTGGCTCTGAAGAAACAACAGGAAGCAGAACCTGAGGTAGCAGAAATGAAGATGTTGAGGTTCTCGTTCGGAGTGAGCAGGTTGGATAGGATTAGAAATGAGCTCATTAGAGGGACGGCCAAAGTTGGATGTTTTGAAGACAAGATTAGAGAGAGCAGACTTCGTTGGTTTGGACATGTTCAAAGGCGAGAGAGTGAGTGTAGTGGTAGAAGGTTGCTGAGGATGGAGCTGCCAGGCAAAAGAACGAGAGGAAGAGCAAAGACAAAGTTGATGGATGTTGTGAGGGAGGACATGAGGACCTTGAGTGTTTGAGAGGCGGATGCACAAGATAGGCTTGGTTGGCAAAAGATGACACGCTGTGGAAACCCCTAACGAGACAAGCCAAAACGAAAAGAAGAAGAAGGTGGATGTATCTATTGAGCTGGTCTTTTTTTCATTGATTGACATATATTGATATATCAAGGTCACATTTGATATGCTTAGATGGAAAAAGATGACACGCTGAGGCAATCCCTAATGGGACAAGCCAAAAGAAAAAGAAGAATATTACTAATGTGGATTATCTTTCTCTATTTACATGTGTTTGGCGATCTTAATCACTCCCTGAGCTTCCACCTTATCTTACACCCGTGGTCTGGTCACCCATGGCAAACAGGAATGCAAACTAGGTGAGGGACCAGACAAAGTGCGAATCAGCAACCCCTTATGACGAATAATGTAAATAGGTCTACATTTCCTTTGCCTGGATGCGGGTCACCAGCCCCAACTCCGAAGTGCCCAGGTCTGCATCCATGGGGCTGGCAGGGCACTCTTCACAGATAACATGGGTCCCCTTCCCCATAAGCTCCCAACTGTAGGAGGGCCTAAGGGGCTTGGCTGGGTAGTGAACTGGAAAAAGAGCCCGAGCTGGTGTGGGAGGTCGAGAGGTTCCGATTAGATGTAGTTGGTCTCACCTCTACACACATCTTGAGAGGAAGCAGGTCTGATCTGCCAAATTCAAACACATTGTCAGGATCTGTTGTGAACATCTGATAGAGTCCTCTGTCAGATGGACCTTCAATTTCCACCCCTGACTGAACTTTGCCCACGACCCAGGAGCAATGGGAGACATTGAGTCAGAATAGACCATGTTCCGTGCCGCCATTGTTAAGGTGGGCGACAAGCCGTATGGTGGTCAGTGCATGTTTTTGTGGCAATCACCAGCCCGTTGGTGGTGCATCATTGGTAAGGTTGACGTCAAGCTGATGAAACAGTCCGATCGGACCTTTTTGGCCTGTGGGATTCTGGAGGTCGGTGATGGGTATTGGGAGTTTGATAAGGCTGGAGAGAATGGCCTCAGTATGGGTTCCAGGAAATTCAGGTCCACCATCTGATATCTCCGGAGGGGGAAGCACTGCCCCATCAATACTGTGTATAGTGGGGATGAGGTTGTACTGCTCTCAACAAGGAGGAGGAGGAAGTCGTGAGTTTTTGGGACAAATATTTTGAAGGTCTCATTTCAACCAACACACATTCTTTCCATGAGAAAACAGAGTCTGGGGACTCTAAGGGAGGTTCTCTTACTATATCTTTGGGATAGAGGTCACCAAAGTGATTGAAAAGCTCCTCAGTGGCACAGCCCCCAGGGAGAATGAGATCAACCTGAAGTTCATGCAGGCTCTGACTGTCATGGGGCTGTTCTGGTTGACATGCCTCTGAAACATAGCGTAGACATTAGGGTCAGTGCCCTTGGATTGGTAGACCAGGGTGGAGTTTCTGGTAGTGGTTTTCAAGAAGTTGTGGTTCTGCAGAGAAGGGTCTTTCAGGAAGTTGAATCTCACATGTAAGAGGAGAAATGTGTTTTTTTTGTCCTGGCCGTGAGAGATTGACCAACTGTAGAGCCTCAGCAGGGTCTTTGGTGGTGCATGGGAGTTCACCAAAGCAGTCTACATTCTACAGTCTTTTGTGAACTTGGAACAGGCATTTACTTGTGCCCCTTGGGAAGTCCTTTGCGGGTGCTCCAGGGTATGGGGTACGGGACCCCTGATACAGGCTTTTCGTTCCCTGCCCGACTGGCGTCAGAGTTTGGTGTACATTGCCAGCAGTAAAATGGATTAATTGCCAGTTAGACTTGGACTCCCCCAAGCTGCCATTTGTTACTTATTCTGTTTGGTACTTATCTCGACTGAATGGACCTTGCCGACCTGTCAATCACTCGTACAATAACAGCCAATCAGGTAGCCGCATTGTCTTAACCCCTGGCTTGACACGCCCCTCTCGCCGTATTGTCCCACAAGCAATGCTGATTGTCAGACGTTTGCGCTTGGAAAACTTATTGTTACAAAGAAAATGGCCCTCAGATGCGCTTGGGGAACCTGCAATTCTGATGAAAGATATCCTGCTAGGTAACAAGGGGCCTGGTTGATTCATTTTCCAAAGCATAAAATACAGTTGACCAAGTGTCTACGATGGATTAAGGCTCGCAGAAGACCGCACGTACAACTAAATGTGGACAATATAATCAAACACAAGGCTGTATGTTCGAAGTTAAGTGAGGGAGAAGTATCTTCTCTGAGTTTGATTTCATTATTATCAGTGATTTATACATTGCAGAAGAACAAGTTTCACTTTGTTAGTGTATTACTGACCTGCTGAATGAAATGTGTTATATTTTTTTGCTGAAGAGTCGGGTTAGGAATATGTAAATGCACGATGGCATGCAAGAGAAATTTCTATTTGCCCATTTGTATCACATTGGACTTTTAAGACATAGCACTGGGGTTCCATTATGAGCCAAGTCAAATGAATACACCCACTAACTTACAAAGACTACAATGATATTACTTGGGATCTTTCCAAGTAAAAAGTACTCACCCTGCTTTACATGCACAGTACGATTCCACTTTTTTATCTTGTTGGATTTCAATATGAACTTTGTGAGGCGTCAAACTTTTTTGCATCAATCGCCAACATTTTGCTTTAACTCTGACATTGCATCCTGCTCCGTCCAAAATCTTAATTCCGTGTACATATCCTTGCTTGAAACAGTTGAGACGTCTCTATAGAACTCTCTTGGACAACTCTGACGCATTTGGCAAAAAACATACCCCAATATTATCTGGAATATGCGATAGAGAATCCAGTTCAAACCTGTTATGTTCATTTACACCGGAGTGTGAAAGAGCTGGGATGAAAATCAGCACCTCCAAATCTGAGGCTATGATCCTCAGTCGTAAAGGGGTGGGGTGCTCTGTACAAGATAGGGAAGATATCCTGCCCCAAGTGGAGGAGTTCAAGTATCATGGGGTCTTGTTCATCAAGAATGGAACGGGTGATTAACCGATGGATTGGTGCAGCATTTGCAGTAATGCAGACTGAATGGGCCTGTCATGGAAAAGAAGGAGCTGAGCCAAAAGCTAAAGCTTTTAGTTTACCGATCACTCTACGTTCCTACCTTTACCTATGATCTGGGGCTCAGGCACCGCTGAGGCATGGGCGAGAAGCAGCTGGGCATTGGTCGCTGCCGAGACATTAGCAAGAGGCTGCTGGTGGGTCCAGCGCCGCCGAGACATGAGCGAGAGACGGCTGGGGGTCTGGTTCCACCAAGACATGACCAACAAGGGGCTGGGGGTCTAGCACCCCCGAGACGTGAGTGAGAGGCAGCAGGGAGTCCGGCGCCACTGAGACATGAGCGAGAGGCAGCTGTGGATCAAGCGCAGCCTCAACATGAGCAAGAGGCAGCCATGGAGTAGGCCCCGTTGAGACATGAGCTGTGGTTCATCTGGTACCTGATGTTCTCCCCGTGCCTGTGTGGGTTTTCTGCAAGCACACCGGTTTCCTCCCACATCCCCAAAACATGCAACATTAATTGAACACTCTTAATTGCCTCTAGGTGTGATAGTGAGTGCGGCTGTTTGCCTCGATGTGCCCTGCAATTGGCAACCAATTCAGGATGTACCCCGCGTCCTGCCCATTGACAGCTGGGATAGCACTCCCAGCGACCCTTGTGAGGATAAGAAAATGGATGGATGGAATTCCTGCAGTAATTTCAGTGGCTGTTGTGGGCTTGTGTGCTCTACAGTAAAAATAGCTCCACCTGATGGGTGTAACTTGGGTGTAAAAGTGTGTATAGTCCCCCCTGTTTAGGAGCGATGGCAGGTGTGGTGTTTCTCCGCAGACAAGGATGTGCAGCCGAGGAGACCGAAGGAGGTGCGGGGGAGTATCTGGGTGCCAAAAGGGGGGAAAAAATTCAGTATTTCTTCGAACTAAGTGTGTATAGTTTTGCGAGCTAGATGCGACTGACAATACAACTCCGCAAGAGGTTCTGGTGATGAGGTGGCGTTAAGGATAGGCTCAAGTACACCGTTGATGAAGATAAAATGCAGCTGGTCCTGGCCCAAACTACTCTCTCCACTCCTGCACATAGACACAGTTACTATACGCACGTGCACACAGACACACCTACGAAAAAACACACACGCGGACACGGACACACACACACGTGCTAAATACTCACTCCCCCTGCTGTATGCATATGTACAATATTTGCATGGTACTTGTGCTTTTATTATAACTCTTGATATATTTCCTTGTTTGTCAGGGCTGCTGCCTCAGCACCATGCACCCTGAACTCCTCCTCCTTCTTCGGTAGTGTGTGTGTGTTTGTGGTTGGGTGGGTGAAGGGGGTACCATAAATAGGGGGAAAAGAAATACCATAGAGAAAGATAAGTAAAAAGAAAACAAGGCCAATGTTCCATGTCAATGAATAGGCTCATCTATGATTCTCTTTAGTTTTTTTCCCCCCTAAACAAATTACCACACATTTTTTTCTACACTTTTTAACAAATACAGCAAACTTGAAATGAATATTTATCAATTACAAAAGCTATGGGATTTTAGAACGTCAAAACAGTTGGCCATCTAGGTATAGGTTGTTCACAACCAATGAGGAGCATTTCCCTTGTTGCAGGTAATACTTCATTCAAGGGTACAATACTTTGTGTTGCTTGTGGATTTCGCATGGTAACTGGTCATTCATCCCAAACAGTGTACCTTTCTGCTTCTTTCTTTTTGACTTTACAAAGACTTTCTGCTGGAAATGTTCAAATTTGGTGGTGATTGGACAGGGATGATTCCCTGCCTGCAGTTTACCTAGTCTGTCCTCTGTGGTAGGTGATGGTAGTGAGTGTCAACTTTGGGGTTTTCAGGGCAATAGACATTATATTTTTTACTTGAGTCTCTGGATTATCAAGTGTACTCTCAAAATGCTATGAAACATGAGGTTATCTTGAATGCTTATTGACCGTAAATCCTACACCCTGCACTGATTCTTAGATTTTCGTTTTGTTATGTCTTCTTTCTTCGGAACTTCTACCTCTGTCATCATCGCTTTCATGGCTAACTGAAGTTCGGCAATATCTTCTTTGAGGTCTCTGACTTGTTTCTGCCTGAAATTAGAGGTTCAGTTGACTCAGTGACAGTATGAAAGTAAGGGTGAATGGCTGTCCATGTCTACATATGCCCTGCAATTGACTGGCCACCAGTTCAGGGTGTAGTCCGCCTTTCACCCGAAGTCAGTTTGAATAGGCTCCAGCGCCCCTCAACCCTAACCAGAATAAGCGGTGTTGACAAATGGATGAATCTTAATGTAATAGATCAAGAAGTGATAGGTTCTTGTTATAGAAGAGAGGAATTGAATAAAGGCATCATGTGGACTGAGTAGAAAATCTTCAGTGATACTAGAAGAGTTTGCCTTTTATCTTTTCACCAGATTGCTGGCGTTATCATGGTGGGATCTGCTATCTTGCATGAAGAAGCGATCGAAAGAACCATTCATACAATTTTGGAGGAACTCTGTAATGGTAACTTGGCATCACGAGGGATTCGAAGCAAGTAATCAATAATAATCAGCCCCAAAATAAGGGTGGAAAAAAATTGGATGACAAGGAAATTAAATCTCTGAGTTCCTAATCTGATTTGGCAGTGTAGCCGCCAAAATTTCATCTGGGAATTCTCGTTGTCTCTCATGGTGTCACAGCATGTGGTGGACCTACATGTCACGCACCTATCCTCCCTCTCCATGTTTCTAATCTTACTATGCAGTTTGTTTTGGTGAACTGTACCGCTGGAGACCAACAAGTTAAAGGATTGAGACAGATGGAAGATAATATGGTATCTCTTGACTCTTAACAAAACCCAAGGTAAACATAATTTTGTTATGTGTTGCAACAGATAAATTCAAATTCATTTTTATTGGGGAAAAATGATGAGGTTCACAAACAGCCTTGTAAAAAATTCAGTTTGATTTGACTGTAAAATGTTCCCAATTATTCCTGAAAACAACATGTAAACTTCTTCTTTTCCTTTCGGCTTGTCCCGTTAGGGGTCGCCACAGCGTGTCATCTTTTGCCATCTTTGCCTATCTCCTGCATCTTCCTCTCTAACCCCAACTGCCCTCATGTCTTCCCTCACCACATCCATAAACCTTCTCTTTGGTCTTCCTCTCGCTCTTTTGCCTGGGAGCTCCATCATCAGCATCCTTCTACCAATATACTCACTCTCTCGCCTCTGAACATGTCCAAACCAACGAAGTCTGCTCTCTCGGTTCTTGTCTCCAAAACATCCAGTTTTGGCTGTCCCTCTAACGAGCTCATTTCTAATCCTATCCATCCTGGTCACTCCGAGCGAGAACCTCAAGATCTTCATTTCTGCCACCTCCAGTTCGGCTTCCTGTTGTTTCTTCAGTGCCACCGTCTCTAATCCGTACATCATGGCCGGCCTCACCACTGTTTTGTAAACTTTGCCCTCCATCCTAGCAGAGACTCTTCTGTCAAATAACACACCAGACACCTTTCGCCAGCTGTTCCAACCTGCTTGGACCCGTTTCTTCACTTCCTGACCACACTCTCCATTGGTCTGTATTGTTGACCCCAAGTATTTGAAGTCGTCCACCCTCGCTATCTCTTCTCCCTGTAGCCTCACTCTTCCCCCTCCACTTTTCACATTCACGCACATATATTCTGTTTTACTTCGGCTAATCTTCATTCCTCTCCTTTCCAGTGCATGTCTCCATCTTTCTAATTGTTCCTCTGCATGCTCCCTGCTTTCACTGCATATCACGTAAACGTTACAGAAAAATCAGTGGGCAGGCAGAGGTCGGTACACGGGAGATCAGGAACGGAATCAAGAGAGTGCGGAAACAAGGCATGAGGCAACTATCTGGCAAAGGCCAGATCGTATGAGGGGTCCTATTTATATCCATCGTAATTACAGGGAATTGCAGGCTATTACAGGGAGCGCCTCATTTATTGCTGCCGGTGTGTGCCGTGTCGGGGACTGGCACAGCCAGGACAAGGACTGGCAAGACTATGACTGGCACCGACGACTCAGCACCTACGGACAGGAAGAGAGAAGGGGAGTAGCCATGAACAACATGGAAGGGGGCCATACCTGTTGATGCCGAGGAGAGAAGGTTGTGAGCGTATTCCACCCAATAGAGCTGCCGATTCCAGGTGCTGTGGTCGCAAGAGGCCAGGCATCTAAATCCAGTCTCCAAGTCCTGGTTTACCCATTTGGTCTGGCTGTTGGACTCCAGATTCTGGCCCAAGGTCAGACTTGCTGTGGGCCCAAAATCAGAAGCTAAATTGAGGGCCCCTATCTTACACCACATCCGTGGACAAGCTGTGGAAATGGAAAACCTTATCCAACAGCAGCTCGGCAGTCTGTTTGGCGGAGGGAATCTTTGGCAGCGGAATGAAGTGGACCTTTTTTTAGAACCAAACCTGGGTCCCCTCCAGGCAGTGTCTCCATTCCTCCATAGCGCTCTTGACCGCGAGCAACTCACGGTCCCCGACGTCGTAGTTACGCTCCGCCGGAGTCAACCTCTTGAAGAGGAAGGCACAGGGGTGTAGTCTCCTGTGCCTGGTGCTCCTCTATGAGGGGACCGCCCGTATCCTCGAGTCTAACTCATCCAACTCAACGACGAACTGTCTCTCACCGGGTCAGGCAGGATGATGGTGTCAGTGCAAATTACTATTTATTTTCTACCAAGGAACAATTGGAGGGTAAACTTGATCAGGCTACTTGATCTATGTCAAGCTCTCAGATTTGTGTTCCGTCTTTCTACTGTCCGGTGGATGACTCCTTGAGTAAAATACTCATCCCCCAGTTGCTACTCCTTCATCAATGTGTGAATGAGATATATACTCTTCTTCCATGCCTGCTTGCGATCATCATCAGGTAAATGGTAAATGGACTGCACCTACAATGTAAAACTCCATTACAACACCTTCCCATTGCTCAAAGTGCTTAACACAGTGTTACATTTACCCAATCGCCCACATGTTAATATACCATGAGAGACCGCTTATTGGGTAAATATAGTTTTATTATAAATGAGTTTTTCAGTACACTCATCTAAAAATCCACATGACCGCCAAGGACCAAATGCTACCGAGGGCTTCAAGAGATGAACAGAAAATGAAATGGTGTCACGTCACAACGGAACGGGAGTAGGACCCAAATGCAGGACTTGGACGATGCAAGGTAGTTCAGGGAGAAATGTTCATTATTTCATGGTCGGGGATCGAGCAGTAAGTCAGGTGCAGCAGAGGTAGTTGGGACGTCGGGCGAAGAGAGCAGGTGAGCGGGCAGGCAGGAGTCGGTATACAGGAGAACGATCAAAGCAGGCAGAAGTATCAAAGGAGTCAGGCTTACAAGGTTGGTCGGAGAACAGGCGAAGGTCGGTACACACGGGTTGTCGATCAGGGATACCGGAGCACTCGAACGGGACATGAAGCTCAACGAACTGGGGGTCATATAATATACCGCGCGGACACCCGCACAGCCCGGGCTGGAGCGGCAGAATCATGACAGCTCCCAGACCTGCCTAAACGAAAAGAAACAGACAATAATTAACACAGGCAGGGGTGGGCGGAAGCGGGGTCCGGAGGAGGGCACGCCCCCCCTGAACGCCAGTCTGGTGGCCATCCAGGCCACCAAATGCAAGGCGTCCGGGTAGACAAGTCAGGAGGACGACCCGAACGCCAAGCACCAGGGTCCCCATGGGGCGATTCGGGAGGACAACCTCTGTGAGGAACCAAACGACGAAGCAGGAACCAGGCCGAGGCAGGCAACTGCTCCGGACGAGAACCTCCCACGCCGTGGTTGCGAGACGACCAGGGACTGGTCGCCACAGAGGCTTCGTCAGGAGGAAGCCGTGGATTGGTCACCAACGAGGCCAGGTCCTGAAGCGGCTGGGAGCCCTCAGGAGCGAAGAGGAGGATGGAGAGAAGGACCAGAGCCATGACCACCACCATCACGAAGTCTCTCCAGCTCCGGGGTGGCTCCACAGAATTCCACAGCTCCTCCTGGACAGGAACGTGAGAAGGCGGCGACACCAACACCATCTCCTGGACAGGAACGTGAGAAGGCGGCGACACCATCGCCATCTCCTGGACAGGAACGTGAGAAGGCGGCGACACCATCGCCATTGCCACCTCCTGGACAGCAACGTGAGAAGGCGGCAACACCATCGCCATCGCCACCTCCTGGACAGCAAGGTGAGAAGGCGGCGCCAGGGCCACCTCCTCCTGGACAGGAACGTGAGAAGGCGGCGCCAGTGCCACCTCCTCTTGGACAGGAACGTGAGAAAGCGGCGCCAGTGCCACTTCCTCTTGGACAGGAACGTGAGAAGGTGGTGGCACCATCACCACCTCCTGGACGGGAACATATGGACGTGCCTGTCGCCGTCGGAGCAGGAACAGGGGACGACCACGGACCGGTCGCCGACAGAGCAAGAACGGAGAGCGACCGCGGACCGGTCGCCACTGGTACTAAAGGGCACGGACGAGAATCGGCTGTGGAGACGTCGCCACCTCCTGGACAGCAACGTGAGGCGGCATCGGGTCGGTCCCCGCTGCCACGTGAGTTTCAGTGCATTCGTTGAAACAGCAATGTGGGCGTGGCGCGGTAGCGAATCCGTTTCCAGGGCAACGTGAACGAGAGTCGGCAGAGAGTCAGTCGAAACTGACACGTGGGCGTGTCTCGGGAGCGGGTCAGTTCCAACTGCCGCGTGAGCTCTGCTCGGAACAGCCAAAACCTCAACGTGGGAAGGGCGAGGAGGCAGGTCAGTTTCCACAGCTACGTGCGCTTGGCGAGGTGGCGAGTCCGTTCCAACTGCGACATGCACTTGGCAAGGTGGCGAGTCCGTTCCCACTGCAGCGTGCGCTTGGCGAGGGGGCGGCTCTGTTTCCCCGGCGACGTGAACAAGAGTCAGTCGAAACTGACACGTGGGCATGTCTCGGGAGCGGGTCAGTTCCAACTGCCATGTGAACCTGCGTCAGCAGCGAGTCCGTCGCGGTTGTGACATCAGCGTAGCTTGGCTGGTTCGCCAATCCTTGCCGGACCTGGGCCGTGAGAGCCACCAATTCGGCGCTCTGCCGCTCTATCTGCGCCCGCATTTTGTGGCAGAACGCCTCGTGATTTGGCAGCTCCTCCTCCCTCTGGGGTGGAAGCTTCGCCAGCTGCGGGTCTGCCGGTTTCGCCGTTGCCGGCGAGGAGTGGGAGGACCGTGTCTTAGTTCCGCGCAGCAGGAGGCATAAGGGAGCGCCCGGCCGGTACGTCTCCTCTGGCCGCCACGCGGAGGTCCCGGGTAGATGGCCAAGCACGTTCCTTCATACGGATTGGTGTACTTGGACCTACCGGGCGAAGACGCTCGGGTGCTGGAAACAAACTGACTGGGATGAAAGACCGGGCAAAGAGATTCATAATCAAAATCATCGGAGTCTTACTCAGGCAGCCGGTCATATAAATCAAGATCCTCCTCATATTCCGAAAAGTCAGAGTCTAGAAGAATATGAGGAGCCAGACGGGTCGTGTTTGGGATGTATTCATACCTCGCTGGCAGAGCGTAAGACACGGAAGCGGAGGACGTCAAGGAGCCTACCGGGATCGGACAGGCTTGGTCCTCCGGCACACGGTCCAACTTGCGTCGGTCTCTGCGACGCCGGGTCTTTCCTGCTGGGTCCTGTTTTGGCCAGTTCGTTCTGTCACGTCCCATCGGAACGGGAGTAGGAACCAAATGCAGGACTCGGACGATGCAAGGTAGTTCAGGGAGAAACGTTTATCATTCCGTGGTCGGGGATCGGGCAGGCAGTCAGGTGCAGCAGCGGTAGTTGGGACGTCGGGCGAAGAGAGTAGATGAGCGGACAGGCAGGAGTCGGTACACAGGGGAACAATCAACGCAGGCAGAAGTATCAAAGGAGTCAGGCTTACAAGGTTGGTCGGAGAACAGGCGAAGGTCGGTACACACGGGTTGTCAATCAGGGATACCGGAGCACTCGAACGGGACATGAAGCACAACGAACTGGCGCCGGCCAGTCGTCATCGGGGTCATATAAATACACAGCATAATCAGGCTGCATGGGGCGCAGGTGTGCACCTTCCAATCAGCGCAACCGCACGGACATCCGCACAGCCCGGGCTGGAGCGGCAGGATCATGACAAATGGGGTTTTTCATTTTCATTTGTATATCATCTTCACACAGACTGACTGTTCGGTTGACTAGTAGACTGATGACACTGATTTAATCCTTTACCACCAGCTTTGTAGTGTTCTGCCAAAATGTACCACTGGGATTAAGGATTCCCCCGCGCATATGTGTATTTTGCAGCATAAACCGCTTCTAGCTTCAAATGATGAGTGAATCCAAAGAATGTCAAATCAATGGCATTGTTGGAACAGAATAGGAGGTGATTGCACTTGTTTAATCACAAATATGAAATCGATTATGTTTCAAGGGTAAGCAAGGGACATAGTGTCTGCTTTATTAAATGTCGTTGAACCCAAAATAAAACAAGAATGGTTTTGGTCGATGGATTGCTGTACAGACAAATAATTCAATAGTCCAAACTAGCAAATGGTCATACATAGGGTGCTTTACTTTTCTTTTACATTTCTGTTTCCTACTGCAGTACTTATTTAATAAAAAAAAAAAAAAAAAAGAATGGCCTAAACAAGGGATCTTCAGAGAAGTATGTGTAAAGAAAATATCAATACACACTGGAAGTTATGTGAAGTAAACTGACTAACATTCAATGCGGTATGAATTCAATGTGCCCTATAATTTCCACAGTACAAATAAATAATTAATTAGAGTAAGATCTTTGCCTTGGGTTGAATAGCAGTATTTTGAAAGAGCTCTAACTACAGCTGTAATGCCACTGGACCAGCAACTACATGGGGATTATCATATCTTGTTTTGGTCCGTTTGTTTTGGTCTGTTTGGTCTGTGGCGACCAGTCCCTGGTCGTCTCGCAACCACGGCGTGGGAGGTTCTCGTCCGGATGGATGCAGAAAGTAAATACTGTTTGACTTAATATTTATCAATAATTATACTGGTCCTTACTGCTGAGTGCAACATACAAACACAAGGACCGTTCTTTCATCATACCCACTCCATAATAATTTTGACTCCTCTCGTTAGACAGGTATATCTTTGCATAATATGTATTTTCTGTCAACTTCATTTGAGGCACAGTGGACTCAGACTTAGGCTATTACAGTGCAGTTTCAATTTGGGGATTTTTTTTATACATTGAGGTATATCTATACAGTACCCTGATAGTATATATTTTTTATGCTAAATGACCTGGTCATTAATATTCATCCATAAAGCATTAAACAAAATTCAAAATAAAAAAAAAACAACACCAACCCAATTATTATTTCTGTTCAAAAACAAATCCTTCATCCATCCATTTTCCTCGCCGCTTATCCTCACAAGGGTTGTGGGGGTGCTGGAGCCTATCCCAGCTATCAACGGGCAGGAGGCAGTGTACACCCTGAACTGGTTGCCAGCCAATCACAGGGCACATAGGGACAAACAGCCACACTCACCATCACACCTAGGGGAAATTGAGAGTGTCCAATTAATGTTGCATGTTTTTGGGATGTGGGAGGAAACCGGAGTGCCTGGAGAAATCCCACGCAGGCACTGGAGAACATGCAAACTCCATACAGGCAGGGCCGAGATTGAACTGTGAGGTAAAAGCTTTACAGCTGCGCCACCATGCCGACAAAAACAAATCAAACAATTGGTATATTTAGTTGGGTGTGTAGAGGAACAAAATGCAAATCGCAGAATTTTAATAGAAAAAGTCTCATTATGAACATATAATGTTGTATCTTTTCTGCTATTATTAAAATACTTGCCGACCAAGGGGACAGCACAATTGCCGACTGGTAAGCACATCTCCCACACAGTTCTGAGGACTGGGGTTCAAATCCCGGCCCTGTTTGTGTGGAGTTTTCATGTTCTCCCCGTGCCTGCGTGGGTTTTCTCCGGGCACTCCCACATTTTCCTCCCAGATCCCAAAAACATGTGTGCTTGGTTAATTGAAGACCCTAAACTGCCCATCGGTGTGAGTGTGAGTCTGAATGGTCGTTTGTTAATCTGTGCCCTGGGATTGGATGGCGACCAGTTCAGCATGTACCTTGACAAAAATAGAGATAGGCTCCAGCACCCCCGTGGGCCTAGTGAGGATAAGTGGCACAGAAAATGAATGGATGGATGGATGGTTGGCTCCCAAAGGCAAAGTACACACCAGTTGCGTCCCATCTGGATGTGTGTGTTAATTTCATAGTACCGTGAACGTAGTTCTAATTAGTCCTTAATAGTTTTTTCTATTCATGCTCTCTGTGGTGAAGATTCCTCACCCTTTCACACACATGGAAACTTTGCTTGAGAATCATTAGAAGCACAAATGCAACAGCAATGTGACCTGATTTTTGCCATTGTGACATACTGTTCTTGTGCATGCCTACACAAAACTCTGAAGATGCAAACATGCCATCTGTTTGGAAAAAAAAAGATTTTCAAATATATATCTGTGTTGTTTTCAAAAGAAGCAGTTTTTTTTTGGTAAACGAGGCCCATCACTTCTTCTTATTGGTCAATAAATTGACATTAAAGGTCAAGTGTCATCCCTATAAACGTTTTAAAATAGATATTGTCTTGAAAAATACATATAACATTGTTCACTTCAATGTCTATATGAAAAAATAAATATGAGCGGAGAGCGCATCATCCACGTGCAAAGTTGCGGAAGTGTCATTCGACAACATCCAAGTGGTCGCCATATTGGCTGCATTTACTATCCGTGACGTCACCCCAGACATTCACCATTAAAAACATGCTGTGGACCCTACTATGGGAGACGAACACGCCCCTTCTGAAATGGAAGCTCTTTTCGAAGAAGAGAACATCACACAACCGAGTGAAGTTACGGGGCAATATTACCCTATTGTTTCGAACCATATTCAGATGATATGCAATCATGGCCAAACCGCCTCCCCATCCGATCCACTTCGCAGCGGAGATGAGCCAACGTGGCCCGGCGCCACGACTACCCACCCCGGTCGGCTTGGCCTTGTCAACAAGGGTGGGAAGACTGAGCTGGCGCTGTCGAGCCGACACAGCAGCCTTCGTGGGCAAGCCCGACGTGCACATCAACACATTTAGCACCCCTGTCATACGTACGTGGATTTTTTGTTACATGAGAGACTATTTTTTTTTTTGTAGCTGTATACACACCTACCTGTCATATGGAACCCACGAAGCTCTCGTCCTTTGCACCGTGCAATCCATTTTTCACGACGAACCGGGTCTCTTGCAAACTTATGAAGGGTAATTCCATTCTCCTGAGTGTTCAAGCAATGTCCAGCAATGCATCAAGCCAGCATTTTGGCTAACACGAAGGAACAAAGAGCTACCTTCCCGGAGGTAAAACTAATAGAAACAAACGAGTCCACTTGAGGGCGGTCCTGCCATGTACGTCATTTCCTGCTTCTTCTCGAAAACAAATCCCTCGTGGGGATTTTCAAGGTGGGAGTTACAAAAAGCTGTATACATCAAAATCACGTTTTGTGGTGAAAAAAACGCATTGGCCCATATCGGCTGCCGTTTTTTCATTGATAACATACTAAAAATCCTGCATTTCATGACAGTGGCCCTTTAATATTATAATTACTTTTCATCTCCATTTGTTTGTTTGATAGCAACCGTGATGCCAAAGCCAAGCAGCATAGCAACAGAACAACAAATAATTATGTTCACGTTTGTTTGTAATTCAACAGAGAGAATTTCCAACATTTTACTATCTGTGAATAATATTATTAATCTATGATTATGTTTAATGACACAATGACAGAACACCCAACGTGTGAGGTTAATCGGGATTGTCAGGTCGTCTTTGAAGGTCTGTGCTTACTGAGTGTCGATCTGATGTGGTGTAAAATTTGGGAAAACTAAATATCAAAAAAGGATGTCAGGAATTTTGTACCCACAGAGAGAGGAGAAAGCGTCTTATGTGTGCAAATCTGCAGGACCTTCGCATCAATGTGCAGAAAGCATTTCACACTAAATCAACACATCTGTTACTGGCACCCCCATTCACTTACGCCACCTCCTCATCTATTCATTCCTCCCTGGTTCTATCCATCCCCCTCCCACAAGCCACCCATCTGCTTCTCTCAAAACCATCAGCTCCCTGCTCACATCACTCCTGGATTCCCCCTGCAGCAAGACTAATGGAATCGTCCTGCACATAGTATGGGACAGAGGGTGACTGTACCACTGTGTGTCCGATAGGAAGGACGCAGCAGAGTGGAGGGTTGCAAAGAGAGAGAGACCGACAGTCAGATGGAAAAAGAGAGCCTATATCAATCCTTTGCTTTTCTAATCTCTCAACTCTGTCTGTGTGCTGCCTGTGTCGTCAAATTGATGCTCTCGCAACGTACAGTATTCAAGCTCCATATTCAGATTTTAGGTTGATTATTGAACGATGAGATTGATTTGTTGCGATACTGGGACACCACTGACTACTTGTAAACTTCACTTTGATTCCTTTACGGTAAGTCAACTATTTATAATATACAGTATTTCTTTTGAAATGAATGAGGAGAGTTATTTTTATTGGAACATTTGTGTCCAAAGGTGTATCTACTGGCTCTAAAATGCCAACCAAATATTTATTTTTTGATGGCTGAAATTTTTCTCAATCTTGTATGCATAACAATGCATGCAATATACTTTTATTTCATGTGTCAAAGCAATGCACATTAATTATGTGTACCATTGTGTACAATATTTGGGACACAAGTCAAACTCATCAATTATGCAATTTCATATGGTGTTGAAGTATGACAAAAAAATGACTTGAATGTATTAATAACTGGCCGAAAGCACAAAGATTGGTTGCCAGTGTTACATAAGCATATCATATTGAAGTCTTCATGCAAAATAGAAAAACAAGGCCACGTGTTCAACTGGAACATGGCTGTGTATTGTTATTGTTAACCTACTTCTACTGTACTTTCACATCAAAAGGTGAGCTTGTAAAGGAGCACGACTCTTCAAACTGTTTGAAGTTTTGCATTTTAATGAAAGCCTGTAATCATGTGAACCTTTTTCTTGAGACAAAAAAAAAACTATTTTAAGACCCTTTCAAAATTCTCAAAACGTAAAATGGAATTTATTTTTATGCTGACTCTCAAGAATATGATAAAAAAAATGTATAAGACACTCATTTAAAAACACTGGACGCTGCTATTTCTGGCGCATAGGGAGAGGATTTTATCTGCTATTTTGTCGAATATTTTACCATTAGTTTTGCGTGTGTTTTTTTTTTTTTTAATAACAGGCATTTACCACTAAGGGACATTTGGGGGTTGGTTCTGTACCAAGAAAGAAAAACAAAATTTTTCAACAATTCTCAAATATGTAAAATTGTGGGTGTGAATATGTAGGGGTCCACTGTATTTGGAAATTTTAAAATTCAAACCCAGAAAATTGTTACATTAAGTATTTATTCCACTTGGCTAATTTAATTCCCTCCCAACTCATTATGTCAATATTTATCATGATTAAAATACACATTTTTTTCGGTTGGACTAGGCCTCTGTCGAGAGGTCCCTGGTTCGAAATGTTTGCCTGTGGAGTTTATATGTTCTTTATGTATTTAACCGAGTTTTGTGCAGGCACTCCAGCTTCATCCTGCATCCTTCATCTTGCAAAAACACAAGCAGTTGCGTCCACGTGTGAATATGCGCGTGAATGATTGCTTCTCTGTTCGTGCCCTATGGTTGAATGGTGAGGAGCAGGAAGAGTGCACCTCACCTCAGCTTGGATAAACTCCAGCTCACCCGAGACCCTACTGGGGGCAAGGTGATTGAAATGGACAGTTGAACACACAATTTAATGACACTGAATATTTTTTGTTGTCAATGGGGAGAAATCCCATACTGGATCGGCCGTGGCTCGGGTTAACAACGCCCGCCCCCGGCACTGCTAACCTGCAGGGCGTCGGTGGAAATTCAGCTACTGTGGGTCGAAGACAAAGAAGAGGAGGAAACCGGATCCATCGTCAGAAGAAAAAGAGGAATGCACAGAGCCTACAACCGTGTGTAGGGACTTTGAATGTGGGGACTATGGCAGGAAAAGCTCAGGAGTTAGTTGACATGATGATAAGGAGAAAGGTTGATATTCTGTGCATCCAAGAGAGCAGGTGGAAAGGAAGTAAGGCTAGAAGTTTAGGAGCAGGGTTTAAATTATTCTACCACGGAGTAGATGGGAAGAGAAATGGAGTAGGGGTTATTTTAAAGGAAGAGCTGGCTAAGAATGTCTTGGAGGTGAAAAGAGTATCAGATCGAGTGATGAGACTAAAATTTGAAATTTAGGGTGATATGTATAATGTGGTTAGCGGCTCTGCCCCACAGGTAAGATGTGACCTAAAGTTGAAAGAGAAATTCTGGAAGGAATTAGATGAAGTAGTTCTGAGCATCCCAGACAGCGAGAGAGTTGTGATTGGTGCAGATTGTAATGGACATATTGGTAAAGGAAACAGGGGCGATGAAGAAGTGATGGGTAAGTACGGCATCCAGGAAAGGAACTTTGGGGGACAGATGGTGGTGGACTTTGCAAAAAGGATGGAGATGGCTGTAGTGAACACTTATTTCCAGAAGAGGGAGGAACATATAGTGACCTACAAGAGTGGAGGTAGAAGCACGCAGGTGGATTATATTTTGTGCAGACGATGTAATCTGAAGGAGATTACTGACTGTAAAGTAGTGGTAGGGGAGAGTGTAGCTCGACAGCATAGGATGGTAGTATGTAGGATGACTCTGGTGGTGGGTAGGAAGATTAAGAAGACAAAGGTAGAGCAGAGAACCATGTGGTGGAAGCTGAGAAAGGAAGAATGTTGTGCGGCCTTTCGGAAAGAGGTAAGACAGGCTCTCGATGGAAAGCAGAAGCTCCCGGAAGACTGGACAACGACAGTCAAGGTAATCAGAGAGACAGGCAGGAGACTACTTGGTGTGTCTTTTGGTAGGAAAGGGGAGAAGGAGACTTGGTGGTGGAACCCCAAAATACAGGGAGTCATACAAGGAAAGAGATTAGCGAAGAAGAAGTGGGATACTGAGAGGACTGAGGAGAGGCGAAAGGAGTACATCAAGATGCGACATAGGGCAAAGGTAGAGGTGGCAAAGGCTAAACAAGAGGCATATGAAGACATGTACACCAGGTTGGACACGAAAGAAGGAGAAAAGGCTCTCTACAGGTTGGCCAGACAGAGGGATAGAGATGGGAAGGATGTGCAGCAGGTAAGGGTGATTAAGGATAGAGATGGAAATGTGTTGACTGGTGCCGGTAGTGTGCTAAATAGATGGAAAGAATACTTTGAGAGGTTGATGAATGAAGAAAATGAGAGAGAAGGAAGAGTTGAAGAGGCAAGTGTGAAGGACCAGGAAGTGGCAATGATTACCAAGGGGGAAGTCAGAAAGGCACTACTAAGGATGAAAAATGGAAAGGCAGTTGGTCCTGATGACATACCGGTAGAGGTATGGAAGCAATTTGGAGAGATGGCTGTGGAGTTTTTGACCAACTTATTCAACAGAATACTACCGGGCGAAAAGATGCCTGAAGAATGGAGGAAAAGTGTTCTAGTTCCCATTTTTAAGAACAAAGGGGATGTTCAGAGCTGTGGGAACTATAGAGAAATAAAGTTGATGAGCCACACAATGACGTTATGGGAAAGAGTAGTGGAGGCTAGACTCAGGACAGAAGTAAGTATCTGCGAGCAACAGTATGGTTTCATGCCTAGAAAGAGTACCACAGATGCATTATTTGCCTTGAGGATGCTCGTACAGAGAAGGTCAGAAGGAGCTACATTGTGTCTTTGTGGATCTAGAGAAGGCCGATGACAGAGTACCAAGAGAGGAACTGTGGTACTACATGCGTAAGTCTGGTGTGGCAGAGAAGTATGTTAAAATAGTACAGGACATGTATGATGGCAGCAGAACAATGGTGAAGTGTGCCTTAGGTGTGACAGAGGAATTTAAGGTGAAGGTGGGACTGCATCAGGGATCAGCTCTGAGCCCCTTCCTGTTTGCAGTGGTAATGGATAGGCTGACAGATGAGGTTAGACTGGAATCCCCTTGGACCATGATGTTCGCAGATGATATTGTGATATGCAGTGAAAGCAGGGAGCATGCAGAGGAACAATTACAAAGATGAAGACATTCACCGGAAAGGAGAGGAATGAAGATTAGCCAGAGTAAAACAGAATATATGTGTGTGAATGAGAAAGGTGGAGGGGCAAGAGTGAGGCTACAGGGAGAAGAGATAGCGAGGGTGGATGACTTCAAATATTTAGGGTCAACAATCCAGAGCAATGGTGAGTGTGGTCAGGAAGTGAAGAAACGGGTCCAAGCAGGTTGGAACAGCTGGCGAAAGGTGTCTGGTGTGTTATGTGACCGAAGAGTCTCTGCTAGGATGAAGGGCAAAGTTTACAAAACAGTGGTGAGGCCGGCCATGATGTATGGATTAGAGACGGTGGCACTGAAGAAACAACAGGAAGCAGAACTGGAGGTGGCAGAAATGAAGATGTTGAGGTTCTCGCTCAGAGTGATCAGGTTGGATAGGATTAGAAATGAGCCCATTCGAGGGACAGCCAAAGTTGGATGTTTTGGAGACAAGATTTGAGAGAGCAGACTTCGATGGTTTGGACATGTTCAGAGGCGAGAGAGTGAGTACATTGGTAGAAGGATGCTGAGGATGGAGCTCCCAGGCAAAAGAGCGAGAGGAAGACCAAAGAGAAGGTTTATGGATGTTGTGAGGGAGGACATGAGGGCAGTTGGGGTTAGAGAGGAAGATGCAGGAGATAGGCTAAGATGGCAAAAGTTGAAGTTGAAGAAGATGGGGAGAAATCAAATAGATCTGCTTCCTTATCAATAGTATAATTACATTAAAGTTACCGAAACAGTGATATACAGGTGTGAGAGCAGCTGAAGGCTTTAGCTCCAATCCTGCTGAGCTGTGGTATGGGTGTGGACAGTCACCTCACAGTGAACTAGCTCTATAAATGACCATTAGTGTCATATTTGGCCACTAAAAGTAGCTCAGAATATCCAAAGACTGCTCTATTGTACTTCAAAACCAGCTGGATTCCGATCTGGTGATGCTGCTATGATGTAGAGCAGATTAATTCAGCTCCAATTTGATTCAGTAGACGGCACTGTACTTAAAAGTGTGTGTGTGTGTGAGAGAGAGAGAGAGAGAGAGAGAGAGACAGAGAGACAGAAAGTGGGGAACTAGGGAGAGCCTCTTCCTGCTTTAGATAGGAACATGTGCATTATTAATCATGTCTAAATGGCTCAGCTTATGCCTCAGCTTCCTCTCTTTACATCCATCGCAGCCCTGTTTATCACTCTGATGACATCACTTGCAATTTTCAATACTGAAAGCTACTTGAGAGGAAGTTTTTCCATTGAAAACAAACTATTTGGTTGGAAGTGTCTCTGTGTTTAAAGGATGCGGTATTATTCATATCTGCAGAGCTCTGAGCTCCATGCTGTGAAAGTATTAAATCAACAGCAGCCTCCTCAACATAACTCTTCCTACTGGTCTCACACAGGCTGCTCAGTCATAGCACAGCTGCAGCCCATTTTGGGACATATATGACTTTTTTAATGAGTCCAAGTGATCCAATTTAATTAAGTTCTTTTTAACTGTGTTATTCTTTGATGAGTTTGAAACATCCATCCATCCATTCTCAGTGCTTGTTAAATAAGGGTCGTGGGTGTGCTGAGCTGACTTTGGTTGTCTTGCTAACAGTCATCTACCATGCTGCTGAGTTCACAATATTTATAGCGTGCTTTCATTCCTCTCCACCATATGTCCAGTCAAGTAAATTCTGATGGTATTATTGAGGCCTGCATAGTGGAGCAACTGGTTAGAGTGTTGGCCTCACAGTTCTGAGGAATGGGGTTCAAATCCCAGCTCCACTTGTGTGACATTTGCATATTCTCCTTGTGCCTGTGGGGGTTTTCTCTGGGTACTTTGGTTTCCTCCCATATCCCAAAAAACATGCTATAATTGGAGACTCTAAATTACCCCTAGGTGTGATTGTAAGTGTGATTCTTGTTTGTCTCCATGTGCCCTGCGATTGGCCAATTCACGGTGAACCCCGCCTCTTGCCCGATAATAGCTCAGATATGCTCCCGCACTCCCACGGCCCTTGTGTGGATAAGCAGCTTAGAAAATGGATGGATGGGTATTACTGAGATAAATATATTTCATCCATTAGAGTAAAATTAAAAATAGAATGAAAGATGATTCTTAGAGAGCAGACTTGGTGCATATTAATTATGTAGAGGAAGAAATCTTTGGGACTTAAAAGTACTGATGTAAAATACACAATTTATTCCACATAAGATTGATTTTTATTGTCCCTTACAATCACTATTGAATTACTATCCACCAATGAACCAATGTAAAGATGTAAAAATATACCCTGATGCAAGTGAAAAGGATACAATTTGAATATATTCAAAGCTATACTTTCATTTCCCCACCACTTGACACCCACGAAGCAAACCATGAAAGCTTCTGGGCGTGTTCCTGTCACATTACCATCCTATTTGAAGTGATGTTTGTGAAAGTCTGAATCTGGCTATAGCCAAATCTCAATTAACATTACAGATAAAGGAGTCACACGTATTTAGATTTTCTCCCCCAAATAATATCATTCGCATTTGCATTAAGTTCAGATTTAAAAACCCTCATTGCAGACCACTGAGCCTAATTATTATCCGTCTATATTCTGAGCCGCTTATCCTCACTAGGGTCGTGGGAGTGCTGGAGCCTATACCAGCTGTCATCGGGCAGGAGGCAGGGTACACCCTGAACTGGTTGCCAGCCAATTGCAGGGCACATGGAGACAGCAGTCGCACTCACAATCACCTCTAGGGGCAATTTAGAGTGTCCAATTAATGTTGCATGGAAATAAAAGTGTGCTTCCACGTCCTGTTCCAATTATAGCACACAACATCATACATACCATTACATTTGCATTTAATAGACGCCAAGCAGGTGTCGGTATACTTATTTTTCCTTGGCTCAGTGCCTGTAAATTGGGGTCGACCCCAGTGGACGGGATGGTACTCTCCCTCTGCCTTCGGTGGGGGGATCGGTCCTGTGGGGGGATGGGTCCTGACCTTGAGTTCCTTCTATGCACCAAACAACAGTTCAGAGTACCCACACTTTTTGTCATTTGGGACTCCATTGTTCTATTAGAGGACTTTAATGCTCACATGGGCAATAACAGTGAGAACTGTGAGGGCGTAGTTAGGAAGAGCAGCCCCCCGATCAGAACCCGAGTGGTATTCTGTGATTAGATTTCTGTGCTCATTATGGCTTGTCCACTGTTCAAACATAAGGGTGTCCACATGGCCACTTGGCACCAGGACACCCTAGGTTGCAGTTCAATGATTGACTTTTTGGTTGTGTCATTGGACTTGCGGACGCATGTTTTGGACACTCGGGTGAAATGAGGGGCAGAGCTGTCAACTGATCACCACTTGGTGGTGAGTTGGCTCCGATTGTGGGGGACATGTTTGATGTGGGCAACCCAAATTTATTGTGAGTCTTCTGGGAACGTCTTGCATCATCCCCTGTCGGAAGGAGTTTCAACTCCCACCTTCGAAAGAACTTTGCTCATGTTCTGAGGAAGTGGGGGTCAGATTGAGTCAGAGTGGCCCATGTTACGCTCTTCTATTGCTGAGGTGGCAGACCGGAGCTGTGGCTGTAAGGTGGTCAGTGACTTTCGTGGTGGGAATCCTTGAACACGTTGGTGGACAGCAATGGTGAGGGGATGTCAACAAGCTGAAGAAGGTGTCCTGTTGGGCCTTTTTGGACTGTGGGGCTCCCGAGGAAGCTGAAGGGTACCAGCTGGACAAGTGGAATGCAGATTTGGTGGTCACTGAAACCAAAACTCAGGTATGGGAGAAGTTCAGTGAGGCCATGGAGAAAGACTTCCAGATGGCTCTGAGGATATAATGGTCCACCATCTGGCTCTCAGGAGGGGGAAGCAGTACAAAATCATGAGTATGGGGCGCTAGTGACCTCGCCTCAGAACATCGTGAGTCGTTGGGAGAATATTTTGAAGACCTTATCAGTTCCACAGACACACCTTCCCACGAGGAAGCAGAATCTGTGTTCTCTGAGACAGTCTCCAAAGTCCAGGGTTGAGGTTCCTGAAGTATTTAAAAAGTGGCAAGGCCCCAGGTGGATGAGATTTGCCCAGGGTTCCTGAAAGCTTTGACTGTTGTGGGTTTGCTCTGATTGACACACCTCTGCAACATTACGTGGTCATCGGGGACAGTGCCTTTGGATTGGCTGACTGGAGTGGTGGTCACCCTTTTTAAGAAGGGGAACAGCAGGGTGTGTTCCAAGTGCAGGTGGATCACACTCCTCAACCTTCCCAGTCAGGGCTATTTTGAGGAATGCTAGAGAGGAGGGTCTGTTGTGAAGATGAATCTCAGGAGGAGCAATGTGGTTTTCATCCTGGCCATGGAAGAGTGGACCAGCTCTACAGACAGCAGAGTCCTCAAGCGTGCATGGGAGTTTTTCCCACCAGTCGACCTGTTTTGTGGATTTGCAGAAAGTATTCTACCATTTTCAATTGGAGAGTCCTGTATGTGTGTGTGTGTGCGGGGGGGGGGGGGGTTGCTTCGGGAGGATGGGGTACCAAATTCCCTGATATGGGCTGTTCGGTCCCTGTATGACAGGTGTCAGAGTTTGATACGTGGTGCCGGCAGTAAGTCAGACTGGTTTCCAGTGAGATTTGTAGTTTTACAAGCTGCCCTTTGTCACCGATTTTGTTCATAACCTTTATGGACAGGATTTCTAGGCACAGGCAAGGCAAAACAGGTGATCTAGTTCCGTGGTCTCAGTAATGATACACTTCTGTTGGGTTCATCAAGCCATGATCTCCAACTCTCACTGGAGCAATTTGAAGCTGAGCGTGAACAAGCTTGGAAGAGAATCAGCACCTCCAAATCTGTGACCATGGTCCTCAGTCTGAAAAGGATGGAGTGCTCTCTCCAGGTTGGGGATGAGATCCTGCCCCAAGTGGATGAGTTATCGTATCTAGAGGTCTTTTTTTCTGGTGAGAAGGAGACCACGGGACGACCCAGGACACGCTGAGAGACTATGTCTCTCGGCTGGCCTGGGAATGCCTTGGGATCCCCCCTGGAAGAGCTGGATGAAGTGGTTGGGGAAAGGGAAGTCTAGACATCCTTGTTAAAGCTACTGGCATCATAACCCAACCCGGATAAGCGGTAGAAGACGAATGAATGAATGAACAAATTAATTAATTAATTAATTACCTAATGAATGAATGAATGAATGAATTAATGAATTAATTAATCTGTCATATGCAAAAGAAATGGAAATTATTAGCACAATAGCTCATGCTAAGCCTTTACTTTAAGCATATCTACAGTATCTCTTGGGCTCATTTGTTGGGTCTTACTGTTTTTCCCAAGGTTTTTTACAGGATAGCAGGTGGCTTCAAAGAAAGTGGGAGTATTTTGTGCTTTCCTCTTGTGTTTGAGAAGAGATACCTTAAACAACAAACCTGAGAGGGTACCAAATGTTCATTTAATATATATGAAGGCAGAAGCAGCAATGCAACATTTATAAGCAGTGAGGGTGGAAGGAAATGGATTTGAGGGAGGGATCGAGCTACCCTTTTGTGTAATCTTGCCATAGGCTGACACTCCTTGGTTCATCTTGTGACCCATATTTTGTTCATTAAAATCAATTGTTTCCATGTAAGATCCCAGGAATCTTTATATTTATTTCCAAGACATTCGACATTTGTAGGCTTCCAACCTCGTGGGAATGACTTGAAGGAGGCCCTTTTTTGGTTCCAGCATGACTGCACACCATTACACAAAGCGTAGCCATGCCTCTTAAAAGCCGTCAACCCCCACCAATTTTCTTTTTGGTGGTACAACAGAGCTGCAACTACAACAGGGCACAACTGTCACCTCTTCCTAGAAGATTGACAAGTCATGTCTTACTGAACAATCACAGTATTTCTTTAATGTTCAGTGACAGAAGACAAACTGGGAGTGGCCATATACTGCGGACGGTGAACAGTTTTAGAGGTGATTTGTAATAACAGTAAACAAGAATTTGCACTATTCACTACAAATTGCCAAAAATATAGCCCCGAGCAGGGTCTCTAGTTTGTTCAGCCTTTGTTTTGCCCAGTTCAATCACTGCAGGGCTTCCCACGCATTTCTGGTTTACTCACAATTAAAAGCTGAGGGTTTGCCAGTTGCCAGTTTTCTCAGAGGTGGCTCCTGCTCCAAATACTTTTCAGGGAGGTTAGCAGGGACTGGCAGAAGTCAACTTCAATCCAGTCATGGGCTTTAACAATATAACAGTACAAAAACAATTACTTTAAACAAACAATTGGGAAAAAAATCAGCTAAAATAAACCATCCCATTTCAAATAATTTATGTAGTCAAACACTAGGTGGCACAGTGAACGACTGGTTAGCACATCCGTCTCACAGTTCTGAGGGCCCCTGTTACAATGTGGCTTCCGTGCATGAAATTTGCATGTTCTCCCTGTATTTGTGTCGGTTTTTCCTGGGTAGTCCGATTTCATCCTACATTCCCAAAATATGCATAGTAATAGTTAATTGAAGACTCTAAATTGTCTGTAGGTGTGAATGCGACTGTGGCTGGTTGGCTATTTATACAGTGAAGAAAAGAAGTATTTGAACACCCTGCTATATAGCAAGTTCAGGATGTAGCCCGCCTTCTGCCAACTGTTAGCTGGGATAGTCTTCAGCACGCTCATGATCTTAGTGAGCAGAAGTAGTTTAGAAAATGGTGAGAGGCCAACAGTACTGATTCTGGTGACACCTGGCAGAATATACTGACATGGCAGTGCAGAGGTCTGAAGCGGGCTAAAATCTGACTGGACAAAAAAATCTAACATTCATGTGCAGTCCTGAAAGTGGTGCAGCCAAGATAAACACTCCGAAATAAAAGTGAAATGCATGTCGGGAGTACAGTAAATGAATTAAATTCCATTTTAAAAAAAAGTTCAAATACACAGTATTTTATAAATGAAGGTCAGTGTTTCTGATCATGTTTTGGCCAAAACAGAAGGCAATGCTGTTTCTGACAGCTCAACACTACAGTTATCATGGGCTCTTCCAAGTTGTCTGCTGTCTGCTACTTTGACATGTACCTTCTACTATACGGGAAGATTTCTCATATACCTTTACAAAGAACTCAAATAATTTTCCCTATAACCAGTGGTGCACAATGTTGCTGAGCGTGTTGTGAATGATTAAGATTGCAGTTCTTTACATTACAGTCCAGGAATTTGTCAGTCCGAAAAGTGAGTGACAAAGTACAAAGTAGATTGCGTGACCTGATGGCAACAGGTCCATTGCCATGTGAAAGTATTTGCCCCCCTTTAACTTGAACAACCTTTCACCACATTTCAAGCTCCAAATATAAAGATATAAAATTACATTTTTTTTTGTCAAGAATCAACAACAAGGGGGACTCACTCTCATGAAATGGAACAAATTTTATTGCATACTTTATACTTTTTTTTAACAGGTGTAACCCGGTTAAAAGTTGGTACAGGTAAAATTTCAGTATAATAGAATAGCAATTCGGTTATAGGTTTTCTTTGTGCGATGTTTTATTTTGTTATTAAATCTTCACACTTTTTGTTACATAACCAGGTTTATTATTTGACTATCTGCAAGACAGTTGAAATAGTGGTGAGTTTATTTGGTAGCTTGATTATTTAAATTAGGATAATATTAACTCATAAGGAGAAATATTATTTCAGAGTGTTTTGATAGAGAATTAAATGCCCATGTAAAGAGTCAAATTGTAATAGACATTTAGAGTAATTAACATTGAGTTAATTTATTAGTTTCGTACTTTGGAGTAAGAAAAAAACTCAGGTGGCTACCTCGTCAAAGTATTTTATACTAGAGGGGCTACACAAATAAAAAACTGAAAAGTGGGGCGTGCAATATTATTCGGCCCCTTTACATTCAGTGCAGCAAACTCACTCCAGAAGTTCAGTCAGAATCTCTGAATGATCCACTGTTTACTGATGATGATAAGAAGAATCCACCTGTGTGTAATCAACTCTAAATGTATAAATATACGTATAAATACACCTGCTCTGTGATAGTCTCAGGGTTCTGTTGAAAGTGCAGAGAGCACCATGAAGACCAAGGAACACACCAGGCAGGTCTGAGATACTGTTGTTAAAGCCAGATTTGGACACAAAAAGATTTCCCAAGCTTTAAACATCTCAAGGAGCACTGTGCAAGCAATCATATTGAAATGGAAGGAGTATCAGACCACTGCAAATCTATCAAGACCTGGCCGTCCCTCTAAACTTTGACCTCGCATAAGGAGAAGACTGATCAAGGATGCAGCCATGATCACTCTGGATGAACTGCAGAGACCTACAGCTGAGGTGGAAGAGTCTGTCCACAGGACAACAATCAGGGATACACTGCACAAATCTGGCCTTTATGGAAGAGTGGCAAGAAGAAAGCCATTTGTCAAAGATATCCATAAAAAGTCTCATTTAAAGTTTGCCACAAGCCACCTGGGAGACACACCAAACATGGAAGAAGGTTCTCTGTTCAGATGAAACCAAAATTGAACTTTTTGGCCACAATGTAAAACAATATGTTTGCCGTAAAAGCAACACACCCTGAACACACCATCCCCACTGTCAAACATGGTGGTGGCAGCCTCATGGTTTGGGCCTGCTTTTCTTCAACAGGGACAGGGAAGATGGTTAAAATTGATGGGAAGACGAATGGAGCCAAATACAGGATCATTCTGGAAGATAACCTGTTGGAGTCTGCAAAAAACCTGAGACTGGGACGGAGATTTGTCTTCCAACAGGACTGTGATCCAAAACAAAAAGCCAAATCCACAATGGAATGGTTCACAAATAAACGTATGCAGGTGTTAGAATGGCTAAGTCAAAGTCTAGACCGGAATCCAATCGAGAATCTGTGGGCTGAGCTGAAGACTGCTGTTCACAAACGCTCTCCATCCAACCTCACTGAGTACGAGCTGTTTTGCAAGTAAGAATGGGCAAGAATTTCAATCTCTCAATATGCAAAACTGATGCCGACATACCCCAAGCAACTTGCAGCTGTAATTGCAGCAAAAGGTGGCGCTACAAAGTATTAATGCAAGGGGACCGAATAATATTGCACGCACCACTTTTCAGGTTTTTATTTGAAACATCCAATAAATTTCATTCCACTTCACGATTGTGTCCCACTTGACGTTGATTCTTGACAAATATATATATATATATATATATATATATATATATATATATATACCTTTATTTTTGAAGCTTGAAATGTGGCAAAAGGTTGAAAAGTTCAAGGGGGCCGAATACTTTCACAAGACACTGTATAAACGTGGCAGTTAGGCTGAGCACTACACGTACAAAATGAAGATTGATAAAATTGAAAGTGTTAGTGGTCGAGCCGAACAGACATACTACTGATTTACACATAATACTTTCATCATTGTTAATTTTGGGAGAGTCAGGGCCGCATAAAAGCTCTGATTTGTTTGATTAAAACCATCCTGAGTCGGTGGAAATAGATATGGGTGACATGGTGCTGCAGCTGGAAAGCGTAGGCTGCAGAGTTCTGAGGACCCGGGTTCAATCCTGCGCCCGCCTATGTGGAGTTTGCATGTTCTCTCCGTGCCTGCGTTGGTTTTGTCCAGGCACTCTGGTTTCATCCCATATCCCAAGAACATGCAACTTTAATTGGGCACTCTACATTTTCCCTCGGTGTGATTGTGAGTGCAACTGTTGTCTGTCTCTATGTGCCCTGCAGTTGTCTGGCAACCAGTTCAGGGTGTACCCCACTTCCTGCCCGTTGACAGCTGGGATAGGCTCCGATCCTTGTGCGGATAAGTGGCTAAGAAAATGGATGGATAAAGGGTACTCTATATGCCCATCCAGCATACCATTGCGTGTAAAGATTAGAACGGAACACTCGGAAAACTGCTTTGAGAGCGGAACACCAACTGTCACAGTGTGCTGAAATGACCCAATCACAAAGAAATGCTGAGTTGAAATGAGATTCATAACGGCAGGGCCCCTCTCCAACTCAGCTATCACATCATATACAGTAGAAACTCCCAAATTGTAATGGTGAATAGCTGATATGCCACCTTAATTTGTGTTAGCATTTCAAAAATAAATACCAAATCACCTGAAGAGCTCTTGCTTCTCCCATTCTGTTTTGTGGCAAAGACGCAAAATCAGCCGACACACTTCTTCTCCGGTTTGATAAATCAACTTTGCACATACTAAATTTATCAGTTTGAACTTTGGCGTGTCTGGCAGGTGTGATTCTGGCTGCACCTGGTGTGTAGATCAGCTTCCATATCTGTCTGCATGATGAGTCAAGTTTCGTCTGTTGTTGCATGTGCAAACCTTTCGACTCAGGCTCATTGAGTCTTTATTAGTTTTGACAGTTTATGTGAGTGCATGCGTGCATGTGTGTTTTTCTATGAGCTCTTCTGTGCGGTCCTTAACCAAGTTAAAATTCAATCAACCATCAGATTCCAACCTGAGCTAACATCTGTTCTAGACATAACTCATTTACCAAGTCACTAATTAAAGGATGAAGCAGAAAAACAGATGAAGAATAGAAAATTAACTTCTGTTGATATATTGCATTCATAGATGTTTTGCCCAGAATGTTTTTTTTTTGTTTGTTTTCTTTTTTTAAATAAGTGTCCTCGTGTTTAATCAGTGGAACTTTTACAGAGCATAACTGGAATTCCCCCCCCCCCCCCCCCAAGCCTTCTTCTTTCAGTAGGAAGTTAGGAATAGCTTCTGGCTGGCAACATGAACAGATGCCGTGCTTTGTTTGCATGGTTGATTTCACACACAAATGTTTATCCTTTTAATTGATTTTTCTTAATAAAACAAGAGGCACCAAAGCTCAGTGGTTACAGCATTGGTTTGGTAAACCAGGGGTCATGAGTTCGTATCTCACTGGAGCTTCTACTCCCCAAGAGCGGTTGCGTCAGGAAAGGCATCTAACGTAAAAATTGTGCCACAAAAATCTGAGCTTTCATCTCTGATGACACACTGTGGTGACCACTAACGGGACAAGCTGAAAGAAACTTACTATTTATTAATTTATAAAACAGTGGTGAGGCTGGGCATGATATACGCATTAGAGACGGTGGCTCTGAAGAAACAGCAGAAAGCAGAACTGGATGAAACAGAAATTAAGATGCTGAGGTTCTCGCTTGGTGTGAACAGGGTGGATAGGATTAGAAATGAGCTCATCAGAGTGACAGCTGAAGTTGGATGTTTTGGAGACAAGGTGAGAGGCAGCAGACTTCGATGGTTTGGACATGTTCAGACGCAAGAGAGTGAGTATATTGGGAGAAGGGTGCTGTGGATGGATCTGCCATGCAAAGGACCAAGAGGAAGACCAAAGAAAAGATTGATGGATGTTGTGAGGGAGGACACGAGGACAGTGGGCGTTAGAAAAGGAGATGCACAAGATAGACTTGGATGGAAAAAGATGACATGCTGTGGTGACCCCTAATGGGACAAGCCGAAAGCCGACTCATCATCATTTTTTATTTTTTGTAAGTCAGTGCACCTAAACATTTTTTCATTTTGTCACTTAAATTAACTTCAGTCTTGATTTTATTTCAGCTCTGGTCTTTTGCATGTAGAACAATTTTCCCAGTTAAGTCGAAGTTCCAAATTTAAAGGACAATGGTCAACCAAGAATATGTGCATTTTAACTGTACATTTTCCCTTAGGAAATTGAAAGGAATAATTGCCAGGGTCAAATTGGTGCTATCATATTTCTAACTGAAAGTACAATTTTTGGTGTGAAATTAAAAGGGAGAAACGTGGATAGGGAATTAAGGGATATATCATCTCTCATAATGACTTGATACCCTGCACTCCGTGATTTTGTTTCCCAAGGATGTTGAGAAGAATCATGGCAGAAAACTGAACGAAATTCAAGGATGGATGCAAGTTGGTCATATTTGTGCATGATTGAACGAAGTGGCAGCAGATATTGGTAAAGTGCCGGCACAGTGGAACATATGGTCAGAGGATTAGTCTCACAGTTCTGTGGGCCAGCGCTCAAATCCTGGCCCCACCTGTGTGGAGTTTGCATGTTCTCCGAGTGCCTGTGTGGGTTTTCTCCGGGCACGCCGGTTTCCTCCCACATCCCAAAAACATGCAACATTAATTGGACACTCTCAATTTCCCCTAGGTGTGATTGTGAGTGTGGCTGTTTGTCCCTATGTGCCCTGTGATTGGCTGCCAACCAGTTCAGGGTGTACACTGCCTCCTGCCCGTTGATAGCTGGGATAGGCTCCAGCACCCTCGCAACCCTTGTGAGGATAAGCGGCGAGGAAAATGGATGGATGAAGGATTTGTTTTTGAACAGAAATAATAATTGGGTTGGTGTTGTGTGTTTTGCTTTTTTTTATATTGAATTTTGTTTTATGCTTTATGGATGAATATTAAGGTCATTTAGCATAAAAAATATATATATTATCAGGATACTGTATAGATATACCTCAATGCATAAAACATCCCCAAATTGAAACTGCACTATAATAGCCTGAGCCTGAGTCTACTGTGCCTCAAATGAAGTTGACAGAAAATACATATGATGCAAAGATATACCTGTCTAACGAGAGTAGCCAAAATGATTATGGAGTGGGTATGATGAAAGAACGGTCTTTGTGTTTGTACGTTACACTCTGCAATAAGGACCAGGATAATTATTGATAAATATTAAGTCTGTCTCCGTGTGCCCTGCGATTGGCTGGCAACCAGTTCAGTGTGTACCCTGCCTCCTGCCCGATGATACCTGGGATAGGCTCCAGCACTCCAATGACCCTTGTGGAGATAAGCAGCTCAGAAAATGGATGGATGAATGGAGGTTTTCAAAGTAATTGCTTATTGCCTTTTAAAATTCAAAGGGATTCATAATAAATGAAAACATCTATTTGGGAATTTCACATTCTTGGAATCACAGTGATCTGATTATAGTTTTACAAAGTGTTGAAAACCACAGTCTATGCTGCTGACTTTATCAGATTAATTATGTTTGTTATTTCAAGATGGAGAGCAGCTAAAGCCTCGCAGTGCAACAATGGCAAACTGATGACGGTGCCAGAATTTAATTTCCTGCTCCCCATCTGTCAGTAGGAAATATTACATGATGTTAAAAGGTTGGAGCAGTGGTGGTCAACTGTCGTACACATAAAGCATTATTGTGTCTTTATTTTCTGTGGTTTACATTATTGGTTGGTTTGAAGAATAAGAGAAGAAGGTAAATACCAAACAAAAAATGTGGACTGTAAAGTAAAAAAGTACTGTTCAACACATACAGGAGATAAAGTGAAATGAGATTTGACCTTGTTCTTACAAAAATATTTTTCATTTTTCAATATTTTTTATCTGATGCATTTTGTATGTGGAATGAGATTTAATCCCACATGTGGATATACCCGTAATCTCAAATATAGACAAAAAGGAAATGACTTCAAAACCAGGAGGATTATGAGAAATCAAATCAAATGTTATCTTACTTTCCATTTTTAGTAAACTTTTTGATTTTGTTAAGTATTAATTGTATAAATAAATTAATGACTGAAATTTGTAAACGCAATTCAGTATATGATTATGTTTTACAGTATAATATGAGACACTGTACTTTTGTTTTAGTGTAATTTCTGTTGTTTCTGGATTGGGTTTCTGCAGAGCCCATTGTCTATGCACACTGACTAACCCTTTACCATACCTAGATATTTCAAGTATCTGGGGGTCTCGTTCACGAGTGAGACAAGAATGGAGTGGGAGATCGACCGATGGCTCTTTGTAGAGTCTGCAGTGATAGTGACTTTGTATCGGTCCGTTGTGGTAAAGAAGGAGCTAAATTGGAAGGCAAACCTCTCAATTTACCAGTTGATCTATGTTCTTACCCTCATCTATGGCCAGGAGATGTGAGTCGTGACCGAATGAACAAGATCTTGGATAGAAGCGGCCAAAATGAGTTTCCTCTGCAGGGTGTCCGGGCTATCCCTTGGAGAAAAGGTGAGAAGCTCGGTCATCTAGGAGGGGCTCAGTGTTGGGCTGCCGCTCCTCTGCGTTGCGAGGAGCCGATGAGGTGGCTGGGGCATCTTATTCGGATGCCTCCTGGACGCCTCCCTGGTGATGTGTTCCGGGCATGCCACACCGGAAAGAGACCCCAGAGACAACCCAGGACACACTTGCTAAAGCTACTCCCACGTCTCGACCCAAATGTACAAATAAGTAGAACAACACAGACCCTTGGCTGATTTCATCCATCCATCCATCCATCCATCCATCCATCCATCCATCCATCCATTTTATTAGGCGCTTATCCTCACAAGGTTCGCAGGAGTGCTGGAGCCTATCCCACCTGTCAACGTACAGGAGGCGATCTACATCCTGAACTGGTTGCAGCCAATCGCAGTCCACATTCAGACTAACAGCCGCACTCACAAGCACACCAAGGGACAATTTAGAGTGTCCAATTAATGTTGCTTGTTTTTGGGATATGGAAGGAAAGTGGAATGACTGGAGAAACCCCACGCAGACACAGGGAGAACATGCAAACTCCCCACAGGGAGGGCCGGGATTGAACCCTTGTCCTTAGAACTGTGAGGCCAACACTTTCCAGCTGCTCCACCATGGCGCCTGATTTCATTCAAGCAACAAGTATTTGACAACATTAAATTAAATCCAAGAACTGCATCCTCACATCTCTGAATTACAGTTTGATTCAACAAAACGCTTTAAAATATTGTGAATGTATCTATTCCATCCAACCATTAGCTGCTTATCCTCAAAAGGGTCACAGGAGTGCGAGGAGCCAATCCCAGCTATCTTCGGGTAGGAAGTTGGGTACACCCTGAGCTGGTTGTCAGTAGGGCACAGAGAAACAAACAGCCATTCATACTCACAATCACACCTAAGGGCAATTTAGAGTCACGAATTAATGCATCTTTTTGGGATGTGGGAGGGAACCGGAATGCTCAGAGAAAACCCACGCAGGCATGGGGAGAACATGCAAACTCCACAAAGGCGGGGCCGGGATTTGAACCCCAGGCCATAGAACTCTAAGGCACATGTGCTAACCAGTTGTCCACTGTGAAGGATTGTGAAGTGTTCCGTGAAATTTCAGGAACAGATTCATTAACTCCAAGTACATTGTAAAAGGTCAAGTGTCATCCCTATAAACATTCTAAAATAGATATTGTAAGAGCGCGTCATCCATGCACAAAGTTGCAGAAGTGTCATTCTACCACATCCAAGTGGTCGCCATATTGTCTGTGACGTCACCCGGATTTCGCCAATGAAAACACGCGGTGGACCCTACTATGGGAGACGAACATGCCCCTTCTGACACGGAAGCTCTTTTTTGAAAAGGAGAACATCACACAACCAAGTGAAGTTACCGGGGCAATATTAAACTATTGTTTTGAGCCATATTCAGATGATATGCGATCATGGACAAATAGCCTTCCCGTCCGAGCCACTTCCACGGCGGAGATGAGCCATCGGGGCTCATCCCAGCCGGCCGGTGTGGCTCACTTTCGGCGCCGAGGTGGCTTATCACGGAGCCGAGCCGGGCTGCTTTAGGCGGTTGTTCATAGCCGCCGCAGTACGCGATGAACAACACTGTCGAGCCAGGGCACTTTACGGCGTTGTTGTCGCACGCGGCTGAGTTCGGCATTGTCTGCAGCGTTCTTCAGAGCAGCCGCCGTCCGCGAGCCCGACGTGCAGCCTTCGCTAGCGAAGCGACGCAGCAGCCCGACGCCGTCCAACGCGCACATTGACACAATTAGCATGCCTGTCATACATACGCGGATCTTTTGTTACGTTATGAGAAACCGAGTACGTGGTCCGCCCCGAACTATTGTTTTTTTTTAGTTGCTGTATACACACCTACCTGTCATTTGGAACCCACGAAGTTCTTGTCCTCTACAACCGTGCAATCCATTTTTCACGACAAACCGGGTCTCTTGCAAACTTATGAAGGGTAAATCCATCCTACCGAGCGTTCAAGCAATGTCCAGCAATGCAACGAGCCGGCGTTTTGGCTAACACGAAGGAACAACGAGCTACCTTCCCGGAGGTAAAACTAATAGAAACAAACGAATCCAAGTCACTTCCTTCTTCTTCTCAAAAAAAATCCCTGAGAGGATTTTCATGGCGGGAGTGACAAAAAGCCTGTTTTCGTCAAAATCATGTTTTGGAGTGAAAAAATGCATGGGTCCATGCCGGCTGCCGTTTTTTCATTAATAACATACTAAAAATCATGCATTTCATGACAGTGGCTCTTTAAGAACCACTACTTTGAATTGTCCATTAGTGTGAATGTGCGTGTGAAGGATTGTCTTTACATGCCCCCCGATTGGCTGGCAAACAGTCTAGACTGTACCTATGTCTATTTCTCAAAGTTAGTGGGACTGGGCTCCACCTCACTCATAACCCCAATAAAGACAATTTAGGGATTCTTTCATGGACCTTAAGTTTCTGTTCTTTCCATAGATTTCAGTTAGATTCAAGTCAGGTGATTGGCTGGGCCATTCTCACAACTTTATTTATTTTTTTAAAAATTGAAACAAATCCAGAGTATCCTTGGCAGTTCGTTTTGGATCATTGTCCTACAGAAATATCCACACTCCTTTCATTTTCAACATCCTCATAGATGGCAACAGATTTTTTTTTTTTATCAAAAATTTCTCTGTACATTTTTCCATTCAACCTTCCTTCAGTAGTGTTAAGTTTACCGACGCCATTTGCTGTAAAGCAGCCCCACACCATCATGTTCCCACCTCCGAACTTTACTGTTACTCTGGTATTTTTATGCTAATCTCCAGGGCCATTGCTCTTCCTAATGTGGTGTGGATTATGCATTCAAACAGTTTAATTTTGCTTTCATCAGACCAGACTATGTTGTCCCAGTAACTAACTAGCTTGTCCAAATGTTGTTCAGTAAACTCTAAATGACCTTTTTCAGCAATGGGGTCTTCTGTGTTGAGGGTGCATACACATAGCCAACATAGTATAAATGTAGCCCAAAGATGGGTAAAATCTCATTGTGGTTTGAGAATTAACAAAATATTTTTTTCTGTCTTTAGGGGTGGACTTTGGAGACACGTTCTTCAATTTTTTGAAGTCCTCTGAAATTGGGAATCTTCAATCTGAAATCAAATTCTGGCATGCCCTATCACACACTCACTAGGAGAAAGCAGCAAGTGCAGTAACTGTGACCAATGAATCCCATGTTTTCAAGCAATTTACTCATCATGCTGTAACTGAAGGTTCATATTGTTTTTACCCTTCAAAGGTCAGGCATCCTCCTCTCACAAAACACACAGGCAGGACACGTTCCACTTGGTGTACAATTACTCAGCACAGAAACAGCATGGCCAACTGTTACCAAAACAACGTATACCACCAAAGTGAAGGGGAAAGGTATGGGACATACGATGAAGGTGGTGGAGGTGGTCATGATGGATATGGCTACCAGGCTGAATACCCTCCTCAGGAAGAGGATGCTGCTAGTGATGTAACTGAAGGTCATGACGAAGAAGACCAGATGTACGAAGGAGAATATCAAGGTATACCACATCCTGATGAGGTCAAGGCCACACAAAGAGCTGAAAGGTGAGACATTTTTCTAATGCAATCACTGAACACAACATTCAGCACTAACATAATATTTTGGTACTGTTTTGGCTATGAGTCAGCAATGCGGGTTGGGGGACATTTGTATCTGAATTGAGTTAGATTCACGAGTTAGATCACTCTAGTATTTAGTTTTACTGAGAATATATAGGAAAATATTAGACACAGGACTCACCAAAACCACAGCAAACTACAATGATATACATACATAAGTACTGTAACACATTCTGTTTACAGTATGTCATTGGTAATGTTGTATTTCACGCAGTTGTAGTGGGCTCAATCCTTGTTAATTTAAAGTAATGCATGTAATATTGTGTCTTATAAGTGTTTGTGTGGTATTCAAAGAAAATATCAACTACGTTAAAGTGTTCACACACCACATTTGCTCTGATGCTGTTATTTGAAAATGAATAAATTCACATTTTCCACAAATCATGTATTAGCAAAGTATTGTATTGTTCAAAGGCTGTGAATACTTATGAACATTCATCCAATCAATAATCCATTTTCTTTCACTTATCCGGCAACATCTTAGGAAGGGGAATCTAGACTTCCTTCTCCCCAGCCACTTCATCCAGTTCTTCAGAAACGGATCTAGAGGTGTTCTCAGTTCAACTGAGAGACAGAACCTCCAACACGTCCTAATTAATTGCCTGGAACATTTACCAGGGAGGCATCCTAAACAGATGCCCAAGTCACATCATCTGGCTCCTTTTAATGCAGAGAGGCAGCATCTCTATTCTAAGACCCTCTTGGATGACCTAGTTTTTCACCCAATTTCTGAGGAAGAACACAGACAACCTGCGCAGGAAAGTCATTTTTGCTGCTTTTATCCACAATCTTGTTCATTCTTGAAAGTAGATCATCAACCCAGGGTGTTCTGGTGCCACGTGCCCGTATGGACATTTAGGTTTGAAGATAACGTTCATTATGGACAATCCATGATGAGCACAGAAGTCCAATAATAAACCACTGTTTGGGTTCTAACAGGGGTAGGGTGAGGACTTCGAATTGCGACCTAGGGTGTCTTGGTGGTAAGTGTATGTGTGGCCACCCTTATGCTTGAGTATGGTGTTTGTTATAGACAATCCGTGATGAGATGATACAGAGGAGTCATGGGAGAAGGTTTTATGGTCAGATAAGACCAAAATTGAACTATTCCACTAACCGTGTTTGGGGGAAGTTGAATGATGAGTTCCATCCCAAGAACACCATCCTTACTGTGAAGAAAGGGGGTGGTAGCATCATACTTTGGGGGTGTTTTTCTGCACATGGGACAGGATGACTGTACTGTATTAAGGAGAGGATGACCACCACCATGTATTGTGAGATTTGGGGGAACAACCTCTTTCCCTCAGTCAGACCATTGAAGATGGGTCATTGCTGGGTCTTTCAACATGACAATGACCCGAACCACACAACCAGGAAAAGCAAGGAGTGGCTCTGTAAGAAGTATATTAAGGTCCTGGCCTTGCCTAGCCAGTCTCCAAACCTAAACCCAATAGAAAATCTTAAGAGGGAGCTGTAACGCCATGTTTCTCCGTGACAGCCCAGAAAGCTGTCTGATCTAGAGAAGATCTGTGTGGAGGAGTGGGCCAAAATCCTTCCTGTAGTGTGTGCAAACCTGTTGAACAACTACAGGAAACATTTGATCTCTGTAATTGCAAACAAAGGCTACTGTACTAAATATTAACATTGGTTTTCTCCATGATCTACTCTCGAGCATCTAGCCTCCGCGATCGAGGGGGGAGGGAGGCGTTTTTTTTGTTTTTTTTTTAGAATGACCAATGATGAAATAGAATGACCAAGTATATTTAGGATTCTTTATGTTTAAATGTATGTTTGTGGGCCTTGCATAACTGCATGAGCCAAACGACACAACATAACTTTAATCTTTTGTTTTATTTTAATCGATTTTTATTAGATTTTATTTAAGATAATATTTCCGCCTTATTTTTAAAAGATCGGAGAACGAGTCAGGTATGCCTCTTTATGTGTGATGTGAGGAACTCGGAAACGATGCTTCGGTGACTGCTATGCAGCCAATTGGGATTTTAGTTCGTTCAATTTTCTCATCATCAGCTTGCTTTTCGGCAGAATGTTGGTGTCGTATTTTCTATAAACAGTTAAAAAATGCTGTTCCACCATTCACTACACTGGCAGATAAGGCAAACGCACTTCAAAAATGGCATCGTCGAAAAAAAAAATGTCCGCCTCCCATTCCATATGAAAGTAATATGTTTTTGTCTTCTTTACTGCAGTATTCATACTCATGTTTGCTAAGATTTCTTTTGTGAGAGCTTAAAATGGGGGTGGGGGTATTCACTGGCAGCGTGTTTTCCTGTACTGTCGTTGTTTGCACGTTCACGGTGCGCTAAAGTTAAAAAAAAATAAAAAATACTTTTCTTTCCTGTTTTTTCTCGGCAAGCCGTCGCGATCGACGCATTGAGCACCCCTGCTCCAACCAGTCATCCACCGTGCCGCCAGTTGCAGTTTAATTTTTGTGTAGAATTAGAGGGGGAAATAAGTGAAGCGTTGTGAATAGTTTACAAATGCACTGTAAACCTCAGTTAAATTAATGTACAATTAATGGTGTATTAAGTACAGTAATAACATCTAGATCTACATTTTGACGTTATCAAAAAAGTTGTGTGAGGGAATTATGTTCACTCAGACTCAATTTAAGTTTTATTTGTCGATTTTGTAGTTATTTTGCAATTTCCATAATCTATTCTGTTTATGTTAATATGAGCTCAGTATGGAGTGATTCAAACAGAACAATTGGTTTTTTTCCTGCACAATCTCAGGGTGAAATCTCGAGCTGGCGGTACACTCTCAGAGCTGCAGGAGTTATCGGAACAGTATGAGGATATCATGGAAGATTGTGGACATGGGAAGTTCCAGTGGACACTCTTCATGGTGCTCGGGCTGGCTCTGATGGCTGATGGGGTCGAATGTTTTGTGGTTGCCTTTGTTCTACCATCCGCCGAAAAGGATTTGTGCCTGTCCAATGCAGAGAAAGGAATGCTCGGTAAGTGGCTCACTGATTTTTGGTACTAACTTGTGTTGTGTTTCTTCTTGTTTTTGTCCCCATCCGTGATTCCACATGATGCTGCATTCCAGTGTTGTCTTAAAAAAAATCCCAAATCATCTTCATTTGCCAGGTGTATGAAAGTCCCCAAGGAATTTATCTCCGGTAGTTGGAGCCACTCTGCTACGACAACAGACAGTCAATTGCCAGAGAATACTTTTGAGGCATAAAGATATTTAAAAACTTATCAATAAAAGTTTGCTCCTCGTGTGGTGATTCTGGTCCAATTGAAGAAAAAAAAGTAACAGACTTTGATATTTGTTAGTTTGATAGTTGTTAGTTAACGTACAACTTACATAACTAAACTGGCAATGTTATCCTCACCCAAAGTCAGCATGATTGGGCTCCGACATTTCTTTTCCTTTCGGCTTGTCCTGTTAGGGGTCGCCACAGCGTGTCATCTTTTTCCATCTAAGCCTATCTCGTGCATCTTCTTCTCTAGCACCCACTGTTCTCATCTCCTCCCTCACAACATCCATCAACCTTTTCTTTGGTCTCCCTCTTGCTCTTTTGCCTGGCAACTCCATCTTCAACACCCTTCTACCAATATACTCACTCTCTCAACTCTGAACATGTCCAAACCATCTAAGTCTGCTCTTCCAATTTTTAATGTCCCTCTAATGGGCTCCTTTCTACTCCTATCCAACCTGTTCACTCCAAGCGAGAACCTAAGCATTTTCATTTCTGCTACTTCCAGTTCTGCTTCTTGTTGTTTTTTCAGTGCCACTGTCTCGAATCCGTACATCATAGCAGGCCTCACCACTGTTTTATAAACTTTGCCCTTCATTCGAGCAGAGACCCTTCTGTCGCATAGAACACCAGACACCTTCCGCCAACTGTTCCACCCCACTTGAACCCGTTTCTTCACTTCTTTACCACACTCTCCATTGCTCTTTATTGTTGACCCCAAGTATTTGAAGTCATCCATCCTCACTATCTCTTCTCCCTACTAAACTACTACTTCATTTCTCTCCTTTCCAGTGCGTGCCTCCATCTTTGTTAATTGTTCCTCCACCTAGTCTCTGCTTTCACTGCAGATCAAAATATGATATGCGAACATCATATGGATCTAGCACTTATTTCATCCACATACTAAGAAAAAAAGAATATTAGGTGTGTGATCATTCTTTTTCTCTACTTCTCTTCTCACTACTCTACTGGTCCTCACTAGGGTCGCTGGCGTGCTGAAACCTATCCCAAGAGGCGGGGTACACCCTGAACTGGTCACCAGCCAGTCGGGAGGCACATATAAACAACCAATCATTCACACTCCCATTCACACTAATGGCCAATTTAGAGACTTCGCTCTACCTCCCAGGCATGTTTTTGGGGTGTGTTAGGAAACTAGAGTACCTCATGCAAGCAAAGGTAGAACATGAAAACAACTCACAAATGAGCCTGGATTTTAACCCAGGTCCTAAGAACACTGCGGTGGATGTGGTAATGTGTCAATCACCATGCTATTGTGTTTAATCCATCAATCAATTTTCTGAGCTGCTTATCCTCATGAGGGTGCTACAGCCAATCCCAACGGTCATTGTGCCTGCCCAAAGGCACACCCTGAACTGGTTGCCAGCCACTCACAGGGCACATGGAGACAGACAGTAGTCACACTTAAAATCAGATCCTGTCTCTCTGTTTTGGGACACATCGGTACAGTACTTATAAATGAATGACAATAATGTAGAGCCTTCTTTATGCAGTAAAAACTCAAACTACCTTGTGAGTCAGGTTAGCCAGTTTGGCAGTGGGGACCAGAAAGGAATCAGCTTGCTGGCAGGAGATTGCATGCTGTGCCTGTTTTGCGTTCCCTCTGCATAACAAAGGCATCCTCAAGTTGATCATTTGTCTTTTACAGGTTAGGTAAGGTATGGTTCGAAGTGAAATCTTTTATTTGTACATCTGATCTTTGTAAAATTAATTTAGTGGGGAAAAGGGTGAAGTAACCAAACAAACCCCTGTGGTAGAAGAGCAAGAAATAACAATGAACAGCAGCAGAAACAACAAAAAGCAAATAGATGTCAAGTGCATCTGCACATGCGTCTGGGGGATAATGACAACTAGAGTGTGTTAACAAATAAGCAGGGCAGTGGATGGAAGAAGGGAAATGGAGAAGTGACGTGTTTAACTATGGGTGGAGTGAAGACTGCTGCAGTGCAGCCACCATGAACCATTTCGGAGGGTGATTAGGTATTCTAAAATGGAGTCTAGACACAAATGCTATGATTCATGTGAAATGTTATGAGGTATTTTCATATATTCACCGAACTAAATCACGTGTTTGCAGTTTAAAAAAAAAGGGAATCATAATGTAATACCACATCCTCATCTGCCCCTGTTGTATGGCCATTTGCACACTGGTGTGGCATTCCAGTTTGTTTTTCCCCCAAAAAAGATCATGTATTATTTGCACACAACTCTCTGAGTCACTTGGAAACAATGGTGATATTCCATCCACCAAAGAAAAGCTTTTGATCATATCCTATTATTAAATCATCTACTCAATGTTCGCAGATTTTTTTTCAAGGGAATATGATAGAATTGTGTGTCGGTTGGCCTCTCGGTCAGGAGATCTGAGTTTGATTCTTCGTCAGAACATCTATGCATGGAGTTTGAATGTTCTCCACATTCCCACCACATCCCGAAAATGTGCATGTTAGGTTCATCAAAGTATAAATTGTCCATAGGTGTAAATGCAAGTGTGAATAGTCATTTGTGTCATGACCATGGTCCCAAATGCAGGACTCCCAGGCAAAGGCATCATGTTGCGAGTGGTTTTATTCCAAACACGTGGTCATACACAGTTTAAGCAGTCCGGGAAAGCAGAAGCACAAAAACGTGAGGCTACAGGCAAGGTCCAAAATCTTTAAGGAAGGTCTGATGACTATGAGGCAAAACTTGGAAATATGAACAAAAACGTAATGAAGCCACAGACTCGCTGTGACAAATGTATGCTCTACACAAGGCTTGCGAACTTACGCACAATAGCGGAGAATCTAACATGCAGTAACGCAAGGCAACAAACTGACAAATGCCGATGACACATTCAAAACTTAAATGCCTGGTCTAATTAGCATCCAATGTGAAGCGGCTGTGTGATAGCTGCCAGAGGCGTTACCGCCAGGGCAATGGTTTGGCCATGCCCCTGACAATTTGTCAATAAGAGATGTGATTAGCGATTAATTAGTGATCAGTTCAATGTGTACATTAGTATTCAAATTATTAGCAGTTATGTTTCAAAAGGTCAATTATTTATCAGAAAAAAATTAATTATTTTTCTTCAAAATTATTTTCACCATTGGAAATTAGGTGTGGATGTGAGTGGAAGTGGTTGTTTGTTTATAGGTGCCTTGTGATTGGATGGCGATCAGATCCGGGTGTGCCCGGCCTCTCATCCAGAATCTGCTGGGATAGGCTCCAGCACGCCTGCGATCCGATTGAGAATGACTGGTACAGAAAATGGATGGATCGATGTTTTAATAGGTCTTTTCCATGAAAACTATCACAAACGCATCTATCTTCTGAGTTCCTTTTTTTTTTGTTGCTTCTTCCACACTCTTAGTTTGGCACTCAAACTGTCTTTATCTTGAACACCACTGAAGAGAGCCTGTTTTTGCATGTTTTTGTAATACAGCAGAGAGCTCTGTGAGCTGAAGTACCAGGATGAGGCAAACATTTCACATTCACGCAATAGCAGAGAGCAAAATAAATAATTCTTTACATGAATATGTATAAATTTATGAATATTTCAGAAATGTTTTTACCATTATGACAATTGGACAAAGACGTGGGAGGAATGAAGTGCGCATCCTTTCATGCTCTTGTATCAGAAGAGTTTGAAGTGCAAGATGTGTAAATTGTGCACCTCACACAATTAGTCACACGATATATGTCATGCCATGTGACTTCTAAGCCATCCATCCATCCATCCATTTTCTGAGCCGCTTATCCTCACGAGGTTCGCAGGATTGCTGGAGCCAATCCCAGCTGTCATCGGGCAGGAGGTAGGGTACAACCTGAACTGATTGCCAGCCAATCGCAGGGCACATGAAGACAGACAACAGTTGCACTCACAATCATACATAGAGCCAATTAATTAAATTGTATTCATATGGTGCCAATTCTTGACTTATTTTTATACTACTGAGGACTAGAAAAATGTTCCCCATAAATTAAAAAAAAATAAAAAACAAGCGAACCCTGCATAAGTAAGGACTAGGCAACGGAGTTAAGGACAACCTCGCAATTATAATACTTGTTTTTCTCTCTGCAGGTCTAATTGTCTTCCTGAGTATGATGGTTGGAGCATTCATATGGGGTGGTCTCGCTGACAAAGTTGGCCGTCGACGCTGTTTGGTTGTAGCATTAGCTATAGACTGTGTTTTTGTCTTCCTGTCCTCCTTTGCCCAAAGCTACGGTTTCTTCCTCTTCTTCAGGCTGCTGTCAGGCATTGGGTAACTCACACACATTAACACACAGAATCACGTTTTTTTTTCCTTTGCTGATATTTGCGTGCCTTCAGATTTTTTCACACATAATTTCAGTGCTGTAATGTTACACTTCCATCAGCCATTCCATACAGGTAAATAACATTTTTGACAAATACAATTCTGGAAAAGGTGATGATGTCATTATTTATCCGACAGTTCAAGAGCACAGATATAAGGACATTTGAAAATTTGCTAAAACACAATTGAATAGTACTTAGCAGATCTGCCTCATTGTTCTGTACTCTGCGGTTGGTGTGGGCACAGTCAATTACTCTTCTTCTGAGCTGGGTAAAGACATATAACCTGTCCACGGGGCAGCCTTCAGGACTGCTAAGAGTCCTTTAATGTGTCTCTGACCTGAGTTTCAATTTCCCAAGTGAGGAGTGAGATGAAACAAGCCACGGGGAGGATAGGCACAGGGTTGGACTCGGTTTTTCCCCCATAATGCTCACGCGACAGCGCATCGGGTTTCTCGTTCTTTGTCCTCGGGCGATAGGTCATCACAAAGCAAAACTGCATAAAGAAGAGTGCCCATCTTGCTTGCCTGCGCTAAGCCTTTTGGCTGACGTAGTATATCCCAAGTTTTTGTTCTGTTAATACCAAGAACAGGATTTGCCCACCCTCAAACCAATGTCTCCATTCCGACATCGCTGTCTTGACTGGTACAAGTTTGTGGTCTCCTATGTCGTAATTTCATTCTGCTGGAGTTACTTTTTTAAATAAGAACGCACGGGGTGTAATCTTCCGTCCTTGGACCGCTCCTATCCCTGAATCTGACGCATCAACCTTGATGACAAACCGCCCGTCTGGATCAGGCAAGATGAGGACCGAAGATGAGATAAACCTGGCCTTGAGCTTATGGAAGGCCACCTAGCAGGTGGGGTGAGGTTAGTGCATGCAATGGGGCCACAACCGTACTAAAGTTTCAGATGAATTTGCGGTAGAAGTTGGCGAACCTAACCCAATGAAAAATGGCCTCGACCATGCGTATCTCCCCCTCCGCCAAGACAAAACCAAAGAACGACATGGAGGGTTGGTGGAACTCACACTTTTCAGCCTTGACATACAGGTCGTGGCACAATAACTGTTGCAGCACCGCACGAAGGTGCATGACATGGGATTTTTCATCCAGGGGGAAAAAAAATCAGAATGTCATCTAGGTAAACAAAAACATATATGTTAAGGATTTCACGTAAAACATCATTGACCAAATTACGAAATATGGCTGGTGCATTCGTGAGTCCGAAGGGCATCACCAAATATTCATAATGTCCCATGGGCATGTTGAAAGCAGTCTTCCACTCATTCCCTCTCTTATCCCCACCAGGTGGTATGCATTCCTCAAGTCCACCTTGGTAAAAATCTTGGCCCACTTCAGAAGTTCGAAGGTCATGGCAATGAGGGGGAGAGGGTACCTGTTCTTTATGGCGATGTCGTTCAGTCCTTGGTAATTGATGAAGGGCAGCAGTGTCTTCTTCTTCTTTTCTATGAAAAAGAAGCCTGCCCCGCCCGGTGACAATGAGGGCTGGATCAGTCCTGCGGCCAGTGACTCCTCCACGTATGCTTCCATGGCTTGATGCTCCGAACCTGAAAGAGAGAAAAGTCTCCCGCGAGGGGGTGAGGAGCTGGAAAGCAGGTCTTTGGAGCGGTCATACGGCATGTGAGGAGGAAGCGACTTGGCCTTACACTTTGAAAATACTTCCCTCAGGTCATGGTAACAGGATGGAACTGAAGACAGGTCCGCCTCTTCTCCTGGAGCCTCTTCCTTCCTGAGACGAGAAGCATGTGCATGTGGACTTGGCTCCCCAGGACTTGATTTGTCCGGTTGACCAGCCAATTTGGTAGTTATGTATTCTCAGCCAGGGACTCCCCAAGATTACGTTAAGACGTACGGTTTCAAAAACTTGGAAGCTGGTGCGTTCCATATGTGAGTACGGAAATGTCAGGGTGAGCGTCTGAGTGCAGCGGGTTATTTCACCGAGGAAACTGCCATTTGCCGTGTAAGCCTTATGGGGTCACTTTACTGTGAAGGTCCTTAGACCCATGCTTTTGACCAGCTGAGAATTTAAAAGATTGGCAGTGCTTGGTCCGGACTATCCTGAATGAGATTGAGACGCACCCCGGTCGGTGTTCAGGTTGAGGTACCAGCCGGTTTGACCAGACAGTGGGTCACTGTGTGCCCCGACTGCCCGCAGTAGAAGCAGAGGCCCTCCCTCTGCCGGCATAGGCATTCCTCGGGTGACAGGCGGGGCGGCCCAGCTACCTGGGTTTCTCCACTTCATCAGACGAACCTTGAGGAGAGACTGGCCAGACTGTATGAGGAGTCCAATTTGTATCTGTCCTAATTATGGGGAACAAAGCGCAGTTGTGCGCCTCACTGATTTCTGCCGGTGTGTGCTGTGTCGGGGACCGGCATAGCCAGGACAGGGACCCGCAGGACAGTATGGGGATTCCCCCCTTTTAACGGCTGGCCCCAGATGGCCCAGGTGCCTCAGGGTGGGAGGCATGAAAGTCACTGATGAGGTTGGGATCGACCATGAACTGGAACGGGATCCATGACGTTCCTCGGGCCATAACCCTCCCAGTCCACCAGATACTGGATACCCCTCCCCCGGCGGCGGGACGACAGGAGCCGGCACACCGTGTAAAACTAGGCCTCCATCAACCACGCGGGTGGGTGAAGTGTGATCAGCCAGAGAGACCAACGGGGAGGACCGAGCCGGCTTTAGCAGGCTCACATGGAATGTCGGGTAGACACATGTTGTCTGGGGAGCTTCAAAGAAACCTCAACCGAGTTAATCACCCGAGTGATGGGGAACGGACCACAGAACCTGGGAACCAGCTTTATGGACTCCATCCGGAGTCGGAGGCCTTTCATTGAGTGTCAGACGTGCTGGCCTACTTTGTACAGTGAAGAAAATAAGTATCTAAACACCTTGCTATAATGCAAGTTCTCCCACTGAGAAATTATGGAGGGGTCTGAAATTTTCATCGTAGGACCATGTCCACTGTGAAAGAGATAATGTGGGACAATGGGACAACGCATGTAGCTCCCCAACAGCCCGTTGACGAGAGGGTGTGTTGGCCACACAAACCAGGCATGCATTAACGAATTCTTGTATGTCCTTTTTGAGGTTCTGAGGCCACCAAAAACGTTGCTCCACCACTCACCGTTCGATTCGTCTGGGCCAAGTCAATCACCTTCCCCCTCAGTGGGGGCACGGCAAACAGTCTATTGGCAGGTCATCCAGCTGGGCTGGGAATGTCCTTCAGCGCTTCCTTCACTTGGGTCTCAATCTCCCACGTGAAGAGAAGAAGCAGGATTCTGGGAGAATTGGGCCGTGCCCAGCCTCCGCTCGTTCCCTATCTTTTTTCTGTGAAAGGGCATTGGGCTTGTCGTTCTTGGTCCCGATTGGAAGGACAATGCGAACCGGAAATGAGTAAAGAATAGTGCCCACCTGGCCTGTCGGGCATTTAGCCTCTTGGCGGACTTGAGGTACTCGAGATTTTTGTGGGCCGTCAGTACCAGGAACAGAACCTGGGACCCCTCCAGCAATTGTCTTCACTCCACCATAGCGGTCTTGACCATGAGCAACTCACGGTTACAGACGTCGTAGTTGCGCTCCGCCGAAGTCAACCTCTTGGAAAGGAAGGTGCTGGGGTGTAGTCTCCATCCCTGGCGCTCCTCTGGGAGAGTATTGCTCCCATCACCGAGTCTGATGCGTCCACCTCAATGACGATCTGTCTTTCGGGTCGGTCAGGATGAGGACCGGGGCTGACGTGAACCCGTCCTTGCATTGCTGAAGGCCGTCTGGCAGGCAGTGTTCCACTCAAAAGAGTTGTAGGGAGAGGTGAGCGCATGTAACGTGGCAGCTATGGAGCTGAAGTTTCTAATGAACTTCAGATAAAAGTTAGCGAATCCGATGAACCTTTGAACCTCTTTGCGGTTCATGGTGCTGTGCAACTGAATAACAGATTTGACCTTGCTGGGGTCCATGCGGATCTCCCCCTCCGCTAGAATAAAACCCAGGAACGTGACGGACTGCCGGTGAAATTTGCATTTTTCTGCTTTGACATAAAGGTCGTGCCGCAGGAGTTGCCAGCACAGCCCGAACGTGCCCGACGTGGGAATCCTCGTCTGGAGAGAAAATCAGAATATCGTCATGATAGACAAAAACACGTTTATTCAGCATCTCGCGCAGAACATTTTTTCATGAAATTCTGGAACACTGCAGGCTCATTGGTGAGCCCAAACAGCATCATCAGGTATTTGTAGTGACCTCTCGGCGTGTTGAAGGCGGTTTTCCACTCGTCGCCATCTGCCCTATGCGTTCCGTAAGTCCAATTTGGTGAAAATTCGAGCCCCTTGCAGCAGGCCGAAGGCTGTGGCAATTAGGGGAAGGGAATACCTATTCTTAACAGTGATGTTGTTTAGACCCCGGTAGTCGATACAGTGGTGCAGGGTTGAGTCCTTATTATTGACAAAGAACAAGCTGGCTCCGGCAGGTGAAGATGAGGGTCAGATAAGGCCCGCCACCAGCAACTCCTCAACATCGTACTTTATGGCTTGGTTTTCTGGGCCTGTAAGAGAAGACAGTCTCCCACGCGTGAGATGCCGGGCAATAATTCAATGGCACAGTCATACGGCCGGTGAGGCGGAAGAACCCCTCAACTTGCATGGGCTCCATCTCAGCAGCCTGGACCAGTTGGCGTGCGGCCTGTGGTACGAGATTCCGTTGTGCGTCTCCCTGTAGCGCTTCGACCCTCTCCTGTAGAGTGAGTCTCTGGTCGATCCTCAGGCGAGGGTGATGAGCGAGTCCAGGTTCGTGTGGAGTTCCACTTCACTTTCATACCTTCAGCCATTTGGAGTCTCCAATTAACGTAGCATCAACGTTTTTGTGGGAGTTCTGTCCATTTTGAACACAGTTAGGGTCACGGGGCTCCGGAGTCTCTACAATGTAGAGACCAGTTCAAGGTGTAGACTACAGCAGTCTACAGCAGAGTCTACACCCTGAACTGGTCGCCAGTCAGTCACAGAGGACATAGACATACAGTGGGTATGTAAAGTGTTTAATTTTTCATTTTTTTTACATTATTGTTATTATTATCCATCCATCAATCTTATTTCTTTACTTTGGCAAGCCCTGAGGCTAATTACATGTAAATGCTGCTTGGATATCCATCCATCTATCCATTCATCCATCCAGTTTCTTGGCTGCTTATCCTCACAAGGGTTGCGGGAGTGCTAGAACATATCCCACCTGTCAATGGGCAGGAGGCAGGGTACACCCTCAACTGGTTGCCAGCCAATCGCAGGGCACATCAAAACAAACAGCTGTACTAACAATCACACCTATTGGCAATTTAGAGTGTCCAATTAATATTGTATGTTTTTGGGATGTGGGAGGAAACCGGAGTGCCCGGAGAAGACCCACGCAGCCACGGGGAGAATATGCAAACTCCACAGCGGTGGGTCCGAGATTGAACCCGGGACCTCAGAACTGTGAGGCCAACGCTTTAAAGCTGCCCCACCGTGCTGCCCAATATTATTATTATTATTATGTTATAATTTATTTATCTATATATGAGTGTCACAGCAATGGGTCTGAATACTGATGGCTGTTTGATATTTCTGTTTTTCTTTTTTTCAAACATAAATGAGAAGAAATTTCAACAATTCAGCTTTTTTTTTTTTTTTGGTCAGTATTGTCTGGCGTCTGTACATTGAGGGAAAAGAATAGCATTATTTTAACAAATGGCTGCAATGTAAGATCCATCCATTTTCTGAGCTGCTGAAGCAAATCTCAGCTCTCATCGGGCAGGAGGCAGGGTACACCATAAACTCGTTGCCAACGAATCGCAGGGCACATGTAGACAGATAACAGTCACCCTCACAAACAGACCTAGGGGCAATTTACAGTCTCCAATTAATGCATGCTTTGGGGATGTGGGAGGAAACCGGAGTGCCAGGAGAAAACCCACGTAGGACTGGGAGAACATCCTCAACAGCTGCTCCACTGTGCCGCCTGCAATGTAACAGAGTAAAAAAAAAATGAAAATTTTCCATACCTACTGTAGACACAGACAGCCATTGACTCTCAGATTCTCATCCTCACTAAGTGGGAACTGAACCCACGCTGTCTGCACCAAAGTCAGTCAAGTGTACCACTCCACCAGAATCAGAGTCAGCTTTAATGGCCAAGTATGTAACAACATACACGAGGAAACTGGAGTGCCAAGAGAAAACCCATGCAAGCACGGGAAAGCATGCAAGCTCCACACAGTTGGGGTCAGGATTTGAACCCAGTCCTCAGAAATGTGAGAGCAATGCTCTAACCAGTTGCTCCACCTTTCCACCTAATTCATTCATCCATTTATCTATGGATAACACATGGACAGTGTTAGCATTAAAACAGACATTCAAATGTTACAGAAAATGCCAAGCTGTATTCAAGTGGTTTAAGTGGGATTTGTTGTTTGTTGATGACTGTCACAAGTCATTTTCAGGACTTGTATTTCAATCACTATTTTTCATCGCAAATTGTGTGTATGTCAAGCAATTTTCTTCACTGTTTTTATTTAGGGGGGAAACTGTTCAAACAGTCGTAATTACAAGATTCTATCTATTTTTCAGTATCGGTGGCACAGTGCCGATTGTCTACTCCTACTTCTCTGAGTTCCTCCAGATGGACAAACGAGGAGAGCATCTGTCCTGGTTGTGTATGTTCTGGATGATTGGTGGAATATATGCATCTTTCACTGCCTGGGGAATCATTCCCAGATATGGTAAGATTCTAACATTTCTATCGTATTGTATTGACAAATACAATTTTGCATACAATCTCGAGTTTAAAAGTGTGTTTGTATTTTGTGTAGGTTGGGGGTTCAGTATGGGCACAGAATTTCAGTTCCACAGTTGGAGGTTATTTGTTCTGGTTGCAGCTCTTCCTGCCATTGCCTCTCTTGCCGGACTAACTTTTATGCCTGAAAGTCCTCGCTTCTTGCTTGAGGTGAAACTGGCACCATTTTTGGACTCCAAACTGCAAATGTTTTCACATGATTTATAGAAATTTAAATAATCTGCATGGCCTCTGGAATGAACTCATTTTGCAACAATGTACAAGAGCTTATCTTCTTCTTATCCTTGTATTGATCTACAAACACAAGAACCGAACTATGGACATAATGTGCAAAATTAGTAATAAAATTGTAGTTTTCTTTGGTGTAGAATGCTAAGCACGATGAAGCATGGATGATTCTGAAGCAGGTCCACGACACCAACTGGAGAGCCAAAGGACAGCCAGAAAAGGTTTTCACCGTGAGTAAATAAAGAGGCAACCATATGCATGATATCTCCTGTATGAAAATATTGTTGCCCTGTTATACTCAGCGTGTACCATACCTGCTGCCCAATGAAAGCTGGGATAGGTTCCAGCACTCCCCCAACCCTTGAGAGGATAAGTGGCTCAAAATTGGATGGATGGATAAATAAAATTAATGAATAAAAAAATAACAATAAAGACTACCCACACACTAAAAATCAATGTTAAAGCTCTTTCACAGAAAACTCTCAAGTAGTCAAATGCAGATTCTTCCAATCAAGTTTCTATCTTTCATCAATAGTAACCCTCTGCTGATGCAAAATGAAGACAGCACGTACTTTCATCACCGTGACAATTTTACCGTTTTCTTTTTTTTTTACCACCTTAGAGGAAGTAGATAATTTTAGATAGTTTTAATGACGAAACTGAAAACTTTGATGGAAAAATTTAATCATACCTTCATACTCTCGGGAAGGCATGATATATTCTTACACTTTTGGTTGGTTCGTGTTGACAATTTTACTTGAAAATATGTCCAAGCACGTGTCACGGTGGATCAGCTGGAAAGCGTTGGCCTCACCGTTCTGAGGTCCCGGGTTCAATCCAGGACCCGCCTGTGTGGACTTTTCATGTTCTTCTCGTGTCTGTGTGGGTGTTCAATGGGCACTCCGGTTTCCTCCCACATCCCAAAAACATGCAACATTAATTGGACACTCTAAATCTCCCCGAGATGTATTTGTGAGTGTGACTGTTGTCTGTCTCCATGTGCCTGTGATTGGTTGGCAACCAGTTCAGGGTGGACCCTGGCTCCTGCCCATTGACAGCTGGGATAGGCTCCAGCACTCCCCGCGACCCTTGTGAGGATAAACGCCTAAGAAAATGGATGGATGGATGAATGGATAGTTGGATGGATATCCAAGCAGCATTTACATGTAATTAGCCTCAGGGCTCGTCAAAGTAAAGAAATAAGATTTTAAAAAACGTTTTGGAGTTTGTGGTAATGAGAGCATTCTTAACAGGACAGTGGTAAGTGGTGGTGCTAGTAAGATTTTCAGGGATGTCGTGGTTCACGTGCCTGACTTTGCTGCAGGCAGCGTGGGATCCATACCTGCTCATTGATGGTGTTGATGGATGGGATGGTGATGATTCCAATGATTGGTGACCAGTTCAGGTTGTAATCTGCCTTTTACCTCGAAGCTAGCTGGGATAGGCTCCAGCTCTCACGTGACACTTGTGAGGATAAGCGGCTTGGATAATGGATCAAATCATCCATCCATCCATTTTCTTTGCCACTTATCCTCACAAGGGTCACGGGGAGTGCTGGAGCCTATCCCATCTGTCAACGGGCAGGAAGCAGGGTACACCCTGAACTGGTTCCCAGCAGGGCACATAGAGACAAACAGCTGCACTCACAATCACACCTAGGGACAATTTAGAGTGTCCAATTAATGTTGCATGTTTTTTGGATGTGGAAGGAAACTGGAGAAAACCCATGCAGGCACGGGGAGAACGTGCAAGCTCCACACAAGCGGGGCTGGGACCAAACCTATGCCCCCAGAACTGCGAGGCTGACGCTTTACCAGCTCCCCCACCGTGCCGCCGGATCAAATCATGTCAAAGCAATTACTAAATTGTCTTCTACCATCTGAAGGTGATATCCTGAGTGAAGACTTTCATTTGCCAAGAAGATCAGAAGTTCACCCATGCTTTTATCTCAAGTAGGCTTGACTATTGTAATGGTTGTTTGACTGGACTCCTGCGAAAGAGTATTAAACATCTGCAACTCATTCAGAATGCTGCAGTTTGTGTTCTAACCACAACAAAGAGGTTAGAGCTAACCACACTCAAAATATAGTCTTTACACTGGCTTCCAGTAATTTTTCGAAAAGATTTTAAAATTCTGCTACTGGTCTATGAATCACAAAATGGTTTAAGTCCTCAATACATGAAATACTCTAAATACTAAAGAAATATAAAACCATCAGGGTTCTGAGATCTATAGGCTCAGGTCAAATAGTGGAGTGCAGAGTCCAAAGCAAATATGGTGAAGCTTAGTTGTCTGGGAATTCATGCCCCTTGTAGGGTCACCCATGGCAAAAAGGTCCTTGGTGAGGGACCAAAGTACGACTCCAAAACCCCAATGATGAGTTCAAAAATTGGATCCTCATTTCCCTTGCTCAGACGCGGGTCACCAGGGCCCCACCCTGGAGCCAGGCCTGGAGGTGGGGCTCAAAGGCCAGCGCCTGGTGGCCGGGCCTGCACCCATGGGGCTCGGCCGGGCACAGCCTGAAAGGGTAACCTGAGTCCCCCTTCCCATGAGCTCACCGTCTGTGAGAGGGGCCATATGGGTCGGGTGTGATGTGAGCTGGGTGGTGGCCAAAGGCGGGGACCTTGGCAATCCGATCCCCAGCTACAGAGACTAGCTCCAGGGACATGGAATGTCACCTCTTTGGCAGGGAAGGAGCCCGAGTTGGTGCATGAGGTCGAGAAGTTCCGACTAGATAAAGTCGGACTCGCCTCTAAGCACAGCTTGGGCTCTGGCACCACTCCTCTTGAGAGGGTTTTTGACTCTGTTCCACTCTGGAGTTGCCCATGGTGAGAGACACCGAGTAGGTGTGGGTATACTTATTGCCCCCCGGCTTGGGGCATGTATGTTGGGGTTTACCCCGGTGAATGAGAGGTTAGCCTCCCTCCACCTTCAGGTATGGGGACGGGTCCTGACATTTGTTTGTGCTTATGCACCAAACAGCAGCTCAGAGTACCCACCCATTTTGGAGTCCTTAGAGGGAGTGCTGGAGAGCGCCCCCCTATGGGGACTCCATCATTCTGCTGGGGGACTTCAATGCCCACGTGGGCAATGACAGTGAGACCTGGAAGGGTGTGATTGGGAAGAATGGCCCCCCTGGTCAGAACCCGAGTGGTGTTCTGTTACTGGTCTTCTGTGCGTATCACGGAATGTCCACAACGAACACCATGTTCAGGCATACTGTCAGGGTCTCCACATGTCCACCTGGCACCAGGACACTCTAAGTCGCAGTTTGATGATCGACTTTGTGGTCGTGTCATCGGACTTGCGACCACATGTCTTGGACACTCAGGTGAAGAGAGGCCCAGAGGTGTCAACTGATCAGCACTTGGTGGTGAGTCGGCTCCATTGGTGTGGAAGATGCCGGTCCGGCATGGCAGGCCCAAACGTATTGTGAGTGTCTGCTCGGAACGGCTGGCAGATTCCCGTGTCAGAAGGAATTTCAACTCCCAACTCCGAAAGAACTTTGCTCACGACCCACAAGAGGCGGGGGACATTGAGTCCGAGTGGACGATGTTCCGCGCCTCCATTGGTGAGGCGGCCGACCAGAGCTGTGGCCGTAAAGTGGTCAGTGACTGTCGTGGCGGCAACCCACGAACACATTCGTGGACACCAACAGTGAGGGATGCTGTCAAGCTGAAGAAGTAGTCCTATCGGGCATTTTTGGCCTGTGGGACTCCCGAGCCAGCTGATAGGTACTGGCTGGCCAAGCAGAGTGCAGCTTGGGTTGCCACTGAGACAAAAACCCTGGCGTGAGAGGAGTTTGGTGAGGCCGTGGAGAACGACTTTAAGATGGCTTTGAGGAAATTCTGGTCCACCATCCGGCATCTCAGGAGGGGGAAGCAGTCCTCCATCAACACTGTGTATAGTGGGGATGGGGCACTGCTGACCTCAACTCTGGATTTTGTGAGTCGGTGGGGAGAAGACTTCGAAGACTTCCTCAATTCCACCAACACGCCTTCCCATGAGGAAGTTGAATCTGGGTGCTCTGAGGCGGGCTCTTCTATCTCTTGGGTTTGTTGAAAAGTTTTGTTACGTCGTTTAAAGTTCTCTGATTGAAAGTTGGTTTAAATGAAAAATTACGCAATTGGGGAAGGTAAAGAATTCGAATTGGTAGTTCTACAAACATCAGCTCGGTGTGACAATTCTCTTTTAACTTTAGGCGACCCACATCAAGGCACCAAAGACAGCAGAAGATGAGTTAATTGAGATTCAAAGTGCTACGGGAACAGCTGCGCAACGCTGTTTTGTTCGCTCACTTACACTCTGTAAACTGGTACGTATGTCATACCAATTTGCTTTTCCTTGATATCTTTATATGCTCTTTTTTAATGTGTAATACACAGTACTGACAAAAGACAATTGTATCTCATGTCGTACAACAATTCAATTGGTCCGCTGGAATGGAATCGAGTAATGTTGAGATTGCCAAGCACAACTTATCTGTTTTTGTGTGTCTCTGTTGTGAAATTGTTTGTGCTTATTTCTCGTGAAATTATCTTCCTGTACTTATTTTAAGACCACATTGACTATTTTTGCCCCTAATTTTGAACTATGTAGTCATAAAGACTTGTTTTAAGATGGAAGATCTTATTTAAACGCTCTTATCATGACAGCTCATAATCGTCTTGTGTGTCAGAGTTTTTTTCACTTAATACAAGATATTTTGTCCCTAAGGTAAGTCAAAAAGAAGAAAAGATTTTTCAGTTTTTAAACAGGCGTTTTTGTCTGGCTGAACTTTGAGGAAAAAAATGTAAAAACTGTACGAATATAGCTGAGATGCTTTCAGTGGAAATAAAATACTTCACGAGGTAATATTTGGGTATTAGCTTATTGCTTTCAGAATATAAATGAGATGGATTTAACAAATTTAAGAGAAATGCGTAATTTTCGTGTAGTGTTTGTTGCTTCTCCATCAAAATCTAACAATCCCATTGGCTCCATTAGATCATCATCAAGTCCCCGTTGAATTCATGTTATATACAGTGGATACAGAAAGTATCCAGACTGCCTTGAATTTTTCACTCTTTGTTAAATTACGTTGGTGTGTCCGTGACGCTTGCTCTTTCGCTACACCCCTCTACGCCACTGCTGTGCCAAGAAATTCTGTCCATAAAAGTTATCAACAGAATCAGTGAAAAAGGGCACCCTTAGTTGAGTCCAGCCCTCACTGGAAATGCCAGCAATGTGGACCGACACTGATTGTCTTGGGGCCGAATTGCCATGAAGTCTCATGGACCCCGAGGGTGTAGAGCTAGTCCACTGTTCCACAGCCAGAATGAAAACTACACTGCTCCTCCTAAATCAAGGATTCAACTTCCCAATGGACCTTTCTCTCCAGCACCCCTAAATAAACCTTACCACTAAGGCTGAGGAGTCTGATTACCCTGGATTTGGAACACACACTCCTGTCCCCCTTTTCAAAAAAGGTGACCACCACCCCAGTCTGCCAATCCAGAGCCCGATGTCCATGCGATGTTGTAGAGGGCGTGTCAACCAGGACAGCCCCACAACATCCAGAGCCTTTAGGGACTCCAGGAACTCATGCACTCCTTGTCACCGAGGAGCTTTATAACCACCCCGGGGACCTCAATCCTAGAAAGAGGAGAGCCCGCCACAGAGAACACAAACTCTGCTTCTTTATGGGACGGCGTGTTGGTGGAATTGAGGAGGTCTTTGAGGTATTCTCCCTACCGACTCACAACCCTCTCAAAAGGGCTGCTACCAGATCCCAACCGGTGTTTGGAGATGAGTCCAACTATGTCCAGTCGAAACCTCTTGTCACGACCAGAACACGGGGTTGGACCAAAATGCAGGACTTAGGAGACCTAGAGGCAATTCGGGAAACACTTATTCAGTCCAGTGCCAGAGATCAGGCAGGCAGTCAACGGGAGCAGCAGTAACATGGACGTCAGGTATAGGAGGCAGGTCAGTGGGCAGGCAGGCGTCAGTACATGGGAAATCAGGAATGGGATTACGAGAGTGCGGGAACGGGGCATGAAGCAATGATTTGGCAAAGGCCAGACCGTACGTGTGGTTCTATATAACTGGGACATAACTACTAGAGACAAGGCGGAGGTGTGTGCCACATCGGGGATCACTACGGCGAGGACAGGGACCGGCACAGCCAGGACATTTCTTGACATCACAAGGGCTACTTCCCTCCCAGAGGGGTGACATTCCACGTCCCTAGACTCAGATTCTGTAGCCATCGACTTCCATCGACTTGGAATCGGACTTCCAAGGTCCCTGCCTTCGGCCAACTTCCAGCTCGCATTGCATCCGACCCCTGTGGCCCCTCCCACAGGTGGCAAGCCCATAGGAAGGGGATTCACGTTACCTGGCTGGGCCCCACGGGTGCAGGCCCGGCCACCAGGCGCTCACCTTTGAGCCCCACCTCCAAGCCTGGCTAGAGAGAGTGGCCTCGGTCACTTTCCAGCAAGGGAAAACATAATCCATATTGTTTTTTATCATAGAAGTCTTACAGCCGCGCTTTGTCTGGTCCCTCACCTTGGACCTGTTTGTCATGGATGACCCTAGCAGGGGCATCATTGGGATACACAAAACCCTCCACCACAATAAGGGGACAGCTTCCAGGAGGGGAAGTATTATTAAATTTTTCTGTCATTTGTGTCCTGAACCCAGGTGCTAAAGAACATAGCATCTCTCTTTTCTGTTGAGCTGAGGTTTGCTACTCTCTTCATGGGCATCATTTGGTTCTGCATGGCTTTCAGGTTTGCTCACACTGTTGCTCAGTGCATTTATAACTATACAGTCATTGGTTTATACTGTAAGTAAAGCAACTCACATGTACTTTTCATCCCACTGATTTTGTCACAGCCACTATGGCCTATCTGTGTGGTTCCCAGACATGATCAAGCACCTTCAATATGAAGAGTATGAATCGAAAGTCAAGGTAATGTTAGCACTGCTCTGCATTCAATAATCTAAACCTTCACCTGTAATGCTTTTATTCACATTAAACATATTTTGTACTGTGCCACACAGACTATATTTCTTAAATTTTTGGAACAATACATATGAATGTCTGTGAAATGTTGTACTTGAAATAGACTGACAGTCACACTGTATAAAGTTGGTTAAATTAGACCAGTTTATGAATATTTGTGTTAGGCTGAAACTTTTTCCGTCTTCAGTTATTCCATAAAGAGAAAGTGGAGAACTTCCATTTCAACTTTTCTTTAGAGAACCAAGTCCACAAAGAAGGGGAATACGTCCGTGACAAGTAGGTGCTTCTTTGCCACTACAGTTGTTTCATTTACATTCGCATTAATTGTCAGTTAAATACAATTCCAAGGGTACTGAATACATATCAAAATATTAAATGCTAAAATTATTCCACCTGCAAGTACTGTAGATAAACCTGATGGGATGTGTTAAGCTTCTGTATTATGAATGTGGTCAGGATTCTCTGCCTTCCAGTTTGATAAGCATCTTGAGTGCCTTGTGGCAACTACACAAGGATTAATGCAGCATATCAACCATTTCATTTGTTGTTATCACAAAGTGCATGTTGTGCTATATGTGAAACAATATATGTTAGTGATTAATCATTTTGCTCTTCCATGTATTTTTTGCTTAATGCTGAAGTTGTGAAGTTTTCAGTATACAGCACTGTATGTGACTACTAGTACTGCATATTACTTGACTTCTATGCTATTGCAGAATTAAAACTGACAGAATAGGATGTCACTTTAATACATGAACAAGTTTTCTCCCTAAAGTATGATCCTACCATGAAGATCATGTATGCATACATGGATGCAATGTATGGTGTTCATATCAATGCATGTGAGAAAGCTTGTTTGCATAGCAGTACTATCCAGTTGTGATTGACTGCTTTGTATTACTGAGGCCATTCTGCTCATTTTGCAATGCCCCAGCAATAGAAGTCCGAGTCCACATTTCCTTTGTCTATTGGCTTGTTTGTGTCCCATCCCATACCTGTAGGTTCATCAAAATAGAACTGAAGTCTGTAAAGTTTGAGGACTCATTGTTTGAAGACTGTCTCTTCGAGGACATCAGGTCCACTGACACAGTGTTCGAGAACTGCACCATACGCAACACTGTCTTCACCAATACAGGTAGGTCAGGTGAAGCAGCTCATGTCGGTGGGGCTGGTCTAGCTGGTATGTTCACACATTGGAGTGTTTTAAGGTTATAGAAAGAATAACTCAGTTCATTGGGCTAGCCACTCTCTTTACAGCCCCATATGCACGGTGTTTCAAAAATGGTCCAGAACTGGTGTCACAAAAGCTGTATTATTTCAAACCCAAACTACAGATTCCAAGCTTTTCTCATCATTGTGGCCTACATGGTCTACAAATAAATCCAGTAGTGTTTGATTTGTTCAATCCATGGCTTCTGCTTCACCATGACAACAACATCTGCTCACAATGCTCTGAGTGTCTGAGAAGTACATCGCAAGGATGAAGCAACACCTCTACTCACCCAACCAGGCTCTGTGTGAATTTGTCCTTTTTCCCAAGTTCAAGGAACATGGATGATACCAAGATGGCCGTGATGACAGAGTTGCAGAGAATCCCAGAATAATCCTTGAAGGACTTCATGAAAGGATAGCAGAAATAGCTTGTATTTTAGATTCCAGGGGGATTACTTCAAAGGAGGGAATTGTATTTTGGATTTGAAATATATCTTTTGTAACAGTCCAGTCTTTTCTTACACACCGAGTATTCTTTTTTCACGTCATGTGGCTTTGTCAAGACGCAAAGATGACACTTTGAACCTCTCTTATCTGTCATCCTCTTTTCTATATTCACTAGATCTGAAGGAGAAGTTCATTGACTGCAAAATGGAAAACAACACCTTTGAGCAAAACAAACACGGCTGCCACCTGGACACTGGTGAAGAGAATGATGTCCTCATATATCTGGTCAGTTTCCTCGGCAGTCTGGCTGTGTTGCCTGGCAACATCGTCTCCGCCCTCTTCATGGAGAAAATTGGCAGAGTCAAGATAATCGGTGATGTATATTCACTTTTGATGCCTCTGATGTGCATTACTGATTTGCGTACCTTAAAGATTCTGTGAGATTTGAGTTTTGGCATCTGGAAACACGTTTCAATACATTGACTTTTTACGCCTCATAAACCCACACAGGGGTGGCATGGTGGGCAAATGGATAGCATATTTGTCTCATAATTTTGAGGACCTAGGTTCAAATCCAGCCTTGCCTGTGTGGGGTTTGAATGTTCTCCCTGTGCCTGCATGGGTTTTCTCCCACATACCCAAAAACATGCATGGTGGGTTAATTGAAGGCTCTTAATTGTCTGTTGGTGTGAATGTGATGCTTTATTTCTGTGTCCTGCAAGGGGCTGGCAACCAGTTCAGGGTGTACCCTGCCTTTTGCCCAGAGTCAGCTGGGATAGGCATGCCTGTGACAATAGTGAGTATGAGGGAAAGAGTGAATGAATGAACCCGTAGAGCGCACCACTATTTTTTTTTCCAGCCATGGCAGAAGTCCGTGCTAGATATAAATTCATAGTGATCCTGATAACCCTGGTAAAATATCAAATCCAAGTGTAGCAATCAAACTTTTCCATAGTCATGTATAAATATGTCCTAGATTTTTCTTTAGGCACTTTAAATCGTTCATTACTTATTGTTAATATACAGTATAAGTACTTTATCAACCAATGATCCATAGATACATCCACGCAGCCATCAAGTTTCTGTTCGACTTGTCCTTATTCGGGTTAGGTATGAACTGGAGCCTACATCACAGGTGACTCTGAAGAACAGATGTGGTACAACATGGACTGGTTGCCACTCAATCCGAGGCCACATACATCTTGACAAACGACTGTTCACACTTGCATTCACACCCATGGGCACTTTAAAGCATTCATCAACCATGGATGCACGTGTGAACTCCACAGAGGACTGCCCGAGCCAAGAGTAAAACCTAGAACATCAAAACTGTAAGGCAGACTGTTAGATTAATTGGATATAAAGTTATCTCATATTTGCTTTCTTGGGTTTTTAATGCTTTTGTGATGCAATGCAATCGAGAGGCACATTGGGTGCCATGGAAACTTTGCTCTGATGTACTTTAACAATGTGATGCAATCAATTTACATTGGGTGCCGTGGAAACACCAGACAGTGATGCAGAAGACAACAAAGACTGACGATATCCAGAGGATGGTGAAGATATCGTAAAGACTCACATAGACTATTTTTGTCATGGTTGCTTTGTTTGTCACAATTTCTTTGTGTGATGCGGACCACGCTAAGGAATAAAAAAGTGGAGACATGGATATGTGATTAGAACAGGTTGGAGATTGTGAAAGAGACACATCCCACGTTTTCCTCGCGAACCAAAAGTTCCTCTTGTCTTCCTTCTTTGATAATTTTACTTTAAATGTCCTAGGCTGTTTAAACCTGACACACACAAGTTAACCACAGTCCACTCTAATAAGTCTGGAAGACTTGGACACTGTCAGGAATTTTTTTTTTTTTTTTTTTCCCATTATTATCAAAATAGGCAGCACGGTAGCTCAACTGGTCAAGCATTGGCCTCACAGTTCTGAGGTCCTGGGTTCAATCCCAGCCCCGCCTGTGTGGAGTTTGCATGTTCTCCCCATGCCTGCGTTGGTTTCCTCCGGGCACTCCGGTTTCCTCCGACATTCCAAAAACATGCAACATTAATTTGACACTCTAAATTGCCTCTTGGTATGAGTGTGAGTGCGGCTGTTTGTCTGTCTCAATGTGTCCTGCGATTGGCTGGCAACCAGTTCAAGGTGTACCCCGCCTCCTTCCCGTTGACACCTGGGATTGGCTCCAACACTCCTGTGACCCTTGCGAGGATAAGGGCCTCAGAAAATGGATGGATGGATGATTGAAATATATTTTTGTTTGCTCAGTATGAAAAACTGTAAAAGTCATTAAAGAATAAAACAGTGCAGAGCCTCATGCTGATTTAAAAGCTAAAGAGTTAAAGAAGCTCTCTCAACAAGTTTGAAAAACGTAATTAAATGTTTGATTTTTTTCATGAATTCATTCAAAAAATACCGTAAATAATTTAGAGAGAAGCAATTTTGACATCTGTGTGTGTGTGTGTGTGTGTGTGTGTGTGTGTGTAGCTGTGTGTCGGCGTATGCGTGTGTACATCCACGGATGTTTAAAACTGTGGCCCTGTAATAAAACCCCCATCCCCTGCCACCAAAAAAAAAAAAACTTCTCTAACCTCCACTGCTGGGGTTAGGGTTAGGGTCTGGAACTCTCAGCTTGTTGCAGAATAGTCTGTCAAAATGTGAAACAGTGCAGAAAATTGATATTCATCTCCCTTGAGTCTTTACAAGGGAACATAACAAGAGAAACTTCCTGTTACTGCATATTTAAAATGTGACTAGAAATTTTTGTCTGATGCTGTTTGCTTGAATATAAAAAGTATTTAAAAAGTATAATGTGGTGGAGGGGTTTGTGTGTCCCGATGATCCTTGGAGCTAAAGTGAGTTTTTTACCCTGGTAGGGTCACTCATGGGAAATAGGTTCTAGGTGAGGGACCAGCCAAAGTGAGGTTCCATAAACCCCTATGATGAGTAAAACAAATGGATTCACGTTTCCCTTGCCTGGACACGTGTCACCAAGGTCCCCCTGTGGAGCCGGGCTTGGATTTAAAGCGACAGCATCAGATCCAGAAGATCTCCTCTTTTACAATTTAACAGGAAGTTTTCACATCTGGGGTCATGTTCCACTTTCAAGCTTTATGTGTGAAATTGATTATTTAGGGACCAATATTGTGAGTTTAATTGTGAAACCTTGGTATGGATAGTCATTTTAATTGGGCTTATCATGATCTCCTCAGGTGGCTCCATGCTCATCTCAGCAGGGTGTACCTTTTTCCTGTTTCTAAGCTTCACCCAATCAGCGATCATCGCTCTACAGTGTCTCTTCTGTGGTGTCAGTGTGGCTGCATGGAATGGCATCGAGGTGGTGACAGTAGAGCTGTACCCTACTTCTAAAAGGTATCCGGTTTTGTCACAATATGCATGTTCTACAAACCAAATTCCAATGAGGTTGGGACGTTGTTAAACATAAATAAAAACAGAATACAAAGATTTTGAAATCATATATAATCAAGATTTAACTGAATACACTAAAAAAACTAAATATCTAATGTTCAAACTGATAAACTTTATTGTTTTTAGCAAATAATAATTAACTTGGAATTTTATGTCATAAAATGGTTCAGAGTATCTGGAGTTTTGTAAGCGGTGAGGCCAAAAAACTGACATTGAATGCTTGTGATCTTTGATCCATCAGGAAGCACTGCATCAAAAACCGACATCAATGTGTCACTCTCTTTGAAAACCAAGACCAAGTGTGAGACCTCGTACTATTGCGACATTCAATTCAAATAAAATCAAATTCAAAAACTGCCTTCTATCATCGGCAGCACAGTGGACGACGACTGATGAGCACATCTGCCCCATAGTCCTGAAGAGTGGGGTTTAAATCCGCCCTTGCTTTGAGTAGTTTTCATTTTTTCCCCCTGCTTGCATGGGTTTTGTTCAAGTACTCTGGTTTCACACTAAATGGTTTGAATACATGAATGGTACTGAATACATTAAAAAAAATGCTAACGGATGAGTAAACCCAGTAGGGCCCTGAAATAAGCAGACTCTGGCTAAATCGTGGAGCACAGAGTCCAAGTAAACATGTGAAGCAGCATTTAGCTATTATGCTGCACACTAATGAAAGTTGCCAACAGAAGTTGCGTCAGCCCCAAGTCTGAACGCTTTTAAGTCCAGGTTAAAAAAAAAATAGGACACGAACAAGATTGTTGTTTCATGTAGAATAGATCCTAGCTGTTTGATGATCAAGTGGTAAATGAAAAATAGTAAATAAAATGAATAAAAATAGAAATGGAGAACCTGTACATGACTGATTCTTAACAATACTACATTGACTAAACCAGACTGGAATGTACAGCAAGCCCAAAAAGTTCCCGGCCGGCCCGCAGTGTAACTATTTTTGTGATCATTCACAAAGCTAGCTGCTAATGCTCACAAAAACAACCATACCTGACTTCAAACCACAAGATTCCCACAATGCAATGTGGATTTATTTTCAATAATTAACATGCTTATTGTAACATTCAGTGTCATGGTTATTGCTGTGTATGTTAACAGTGGTTCTAGAATGTATATCCTATTTAGCGGTGACATTTATTGTTATTTTATGATGTACTATAAGCGGGAAGAAAAATGAATTCATGTATGAATTAATGTTTTTTTTTAATAAATGGAACCATTATTTTAGGTATCATGTAGACAATTCCTCCACTGAGTTTCCTGTTAAAAAGCAAAAGAAGAAGATCTAACTACACACTGGCAATAATAGCATAGGTCGCAATCATAAATTACCATTAACATGTTCAGTATTATGTTATTGATCATATTTTCCTTTAGTAAAACAGTAAGTTGCACATATACTGTAGCTATATAAAGAGATCATTGGAGTCCCAGTGTTTTGGTAAAACTAACCAATACATTCAAGTCAGTAGGTTCAAGTCCAAGTGCAGTCACGAGTCATAGCTGTTCAAGTCCAAGTCGAGATGCAAGTCTTTTGATAGATTGTTGAGTCTAAAGTCATCACATTCATCGAGTCCGCCTCAATTCACCGCACCTCACTTGTTTAATCTTGGGCACACCAATTCTGGAGGGAATTACAGTTTCAAGATTTATGTAACAATAAAGTCACATGAAGTTTTTTTTTCTTTTACAAAAAAGTGTTTCATCTGTATAGGGCAACAGCCTTTGGCGTTCTGAATGCTCTCTGTAAGGTGGGAGCAGTTCTTGGAAGCTCCATCTTCGCCAGTTTTGGGGGTATCACCAAAGCCATCCCCATCCTGCTGTCCTTTGCCGCACTGGTCTGCGGTGGCATGGTTGCCCTCAAGTTGCCTGACACACGAGATAAAATTCTCCACTGAAATCTCTTGAAGTCAAGTAATTGAGAGTGTTTAAGGCATTTTGCATTTGCTTGATTTTGAAATCTTTGCAGCACGGATTGCCTTTGACAGCAATTGCCCTTTCAAAGCAAGAATGGAGAAAAACTAAAACTTTTCAAATATAAAATGCCATCTTGGAATATTTTTTTTTTATGATGGCAATGTGTGTTTTGAGAGGTTGCTCTGCCAGTGTGTGATGAGATAAATATAGATTGCTTTACGGATCAGGGATGGGATGATCCTAAAAAATGTCAAAAGAATATTCCTCCACTAATCAAATTTACATAAATCCATCCATCAATTTTCTGAGCTCCTTATCCTCATGAGGTTCACAGGAATTCTGGAGCCAATCCCCGCTATCGTCGGGCAAGAGGCGGGGTGCACCCCGATTTGGCTGCCAGTCAATTGCAGGCCACTTACAAATAAACAACTATATTAAAATCACATCCAAGCACATTAGATGACAAAAAACACATGAACTAATTGAACAATGATGTTTCACCTGCTTTATGGTAAATACATGAATAATGGAGGGGGAAAATGTCATTACAAAGTTTCAACTGAAGACCAGGTTTGTCTCAGTCGAAATAAATAAACATCACACTACAATTATGAGCAGCTAAAATCCAGCTTGTCCAAATGCCATTAATTGAGTCCTTGCTAAATGTTTACTTCGGCCTGAAATGAGGTCATTCAAATTTCTGAACGTTATCTACAGTATGTCACGAGTGAATATTTGCACCTTCCCATTCCACTATTGAACTAGTACTGCAATTATAAAAAACACATGTACTCTCACATGTGAGTCTTCTGCACAGAGGCAACCAATCAGAGAAAAGGGGGCAGTCTTAGCCAAATATGGACAAAGCAGATATAAAGCAGGTTCAAAGAGAAATAGCTGTCAGATGGTTCTTTTCTGGACATCTGTATGACAAAACCAAGGTGTTTTTTTTTCAATTGAAATTGAGACGTTTATACTATGGAAGGATATTTTTGCCACACCCCCAAAATAAATAAACATATCACATTATAATGTAATAAGTTTCACATTATGATGTGATATTTTCAAATGTTTCACATGAAATGTATCACATGACAACATGAACAGCATCGCGTTATGAAACGTAACACATTATGAAACGATATTGAACATTTTCTTTTTTTAAGGGGGCAGCAATACACTTCCATATTATACTAAGTCTATGTTAGTCACTCTGTGGAGGTCAACCAAAATATGGGACCTCTAATGAAAAAATGACATGTTCCTTTTGCTGGGGGGTTGCCAAACTAAGTTTTCACTACCACAGTCAGTTATGTAATTGTTATTCATAAACTACTTTTACAATGATGCTGTTCATTTTTGTAATGACACGATCAGAGAGGTGTTAATGCCTTACATATTCATGCAATCATAATCTGTCATCCTATTAGCCTGTTGTTTTATGAAAGCGAGACAACACTTTGAACTTGTCGCCAATCATCACAACACATAGAGACAATCATTCTCATGCATTTAAATTGTCCGTGAGTGGGAAACAAACCCAGTCTGCCTGAACAGAAGTGACCCACTACTACGTCATCAGCAATAGCAACAATGCTCATTTTCATGACTGCAGCAAGTAAACAAAAGTCCACTTAAATCAAATCTACTGTGATGCACCTCAAACATGAATGCTAAAATCTCTAATAGTGCCAGCCAAAAATAGCATGCTTACCTTTGTAAAGGTAAACTATTTAATACAACTGTATTTGAAAAAAAAAAAGCCTAATATGCATATGTAATTAAAGCGGCTAAAGTGCTTACTGTTAACGGGCATGCAAATATTCCATTCGAAGTAGGTCCCACAAGTGATGAACACATCAACACACTAAATACACACGGATGCATGCACACAGACACAAACACACACATACACACTGTAGGACACTACATGTGTGAGCGATGGAGCTAGGTTTTATTTTTCTTGTACAATTTGATGTCGACATTGTATTTATTGGAAGTGGTTCTGTGCCGCAATTGGTTGTGTAAGTGACTAACTGCATGTTTGTCATTTTTCTCTTATGTCTGTCTATGTGTCCCTTTAGAAATGTCTTCATCTGGTCTATGCGTACATTCATTCATTTCTCCACATATGATTCACAGCTCATATTGTATGAGACACTGTGTGATACTTAACTCAGCATTCTCCAAAGATAAAGAAATGGATTTCAAGGTTTGAGCTTGCATCATCTGTTGCTCGGCTCTGGTTGTGGACTTTCAATGTTGACATCTGATGACAATTGCACCAAAAGATATACAGTACTTCGCTTTAAGTGAAGATACTGTACATACTAAGCTGTGACCAAACTAATTATCCAGATTCTGAAAATGAACAAGTAAGTGTAATAAAGTGAACATAATCACGAGCACTGGAAAAATAATATACAGTGTTGAGGTGTTGGTTACTCGCCACCTCTGCATGGCTTGGCCACCGCAGCATGTATTACATCATCCACAACAAACGAAACAACAAAAGTGCAATCCCGCTGTGTAAAAGGGGGCTTTGGAGATCCACCTAAAAACATTAAAAACACAAAGAGCAATAGTGATGTTCTAAAATTGCTGTTGTTGTCAAATGCAATTTTGCAAATAGTTATGATGAATGTGGCTAGAATATTTTGTTATTGAGTGCAAATTTTATTTTTGTTCTTAAATTTCAATAGTGGGCATTTTGTAAATCTTTACTTTTCCTTATTTTATACTATTGTGTTGTGAGCAGTTATTTTACTGATTATTAATATGTACAAACTGTTAAGTTGTACTCAATGTCCAATCATAACCACAGCTGCAAGGTGGGAAAAAAGGGCAAATCAGGAAATGTTGAGAGTATCTTATTTTCATTTTTCGATGTCATAATACCAATAACCAAATTGTTTACGAAAAACAAATAATACCATATTCATGGCTTCTATTTTTTATTTCCCCATGTCATTATTTGTGTTTGGAAAAAGTGAAAGCAAACTCCACTATTTGTTCAAAGTGCTTGTGATAAATATTGTCTTTCATTGATTCGTGGCTAATAGTTTGATTTGATTTCTCTTTATTGTGTGTATGTTGGTGGTAATGACAAATCTGACCATTAAAGCAAAATCGTCAATGCTGTGCAGTCTCTGAAGTACATTTATTTATTAATTGTGTAACACAACATATACAGTACATACTTATACATTTTACATACAGTCAGATGCATCATTGTCATTTTTGTTTGATGCAAACTTTAACTATTACTCTCATAAGGGAGCCAAAATAAACTTTGATGCCAATTTGTTTCCAAGAATTAGACCACAAACATTTATTCATTGCCGGTCAAACAAAGCTGAACTGGAGCACATTTTCCCAATGCGTAAGACCTATTGTGCTGTTAGTTAGACACAGTTCTTCAAAGAGATCACTCTATGGAATACGAGCTGAAAAGACGAGAAAAGATCAATGGATTTCGGCAATTAAACAGGATGGATGGTGCCCGACGAAATAAACATGCCTGTGTAGCGATCTTTTCATTACAGAGAGGAACTATTCTTCTAAATCTCAAATAACCAAGAAGTATTTATAATGCCAAGTTGACTCATTTGAGAACAATGCGTATTTAAAAAAATAATAATCTGTCACAGAGAGGTTTTTTGGATGTAATTGTTTGGCTACAATACTCTTTCATGTACAGAGGAGATGCCTCCGTGTCCTAAATTTGGAGTTTAGTTAATAAATGCGAGTTTGTGTAAAACCAGGGGTCATTGATTTAAATATTGGTATCTGTATTGAAAAAATGTGAGTGAGTCCATCACTATGTGGGATTTATTCCTGATTTAGAACAGATCCAGCAATGAAGTATTTGTATGCGTTCAGACTTTTATACGCTTTCAAACTCTTCAATGTGAATCTCGACTTATTCACCAGATGCATGTGTGTATCCAGTTGTCCAAGACAAGCGGAAGCGAATTAACAGTCCCATTTCTTACTGCGAAAAAATTGACTTCAGCAATAAATATGGGCCCTCTATGCCAACTGTCTCTCATTTTTCCATTTATTATCACCTTCTAAATGTTTAACAGTATGGGACAAAACTCTGGGTGTTGTGCTATAAGACATATTTTCATTTCATCTCATCGGAATTACCTTGTAACAATGCTTTATTTGACCGCCAATATGGCGATGTCACATGATTTTATGACGTAGGTGCACGTTCTATTGTTCCCTCTCTGTCATCTTTAATTTGGTACGTACCATGTTGATGCCCTGCAATTGGCTGGCAACCAGTTCAGGGTGTACCACGCCTCCTACCCGTTGATAGCTGGGATAGGCTCCAGCACTCCCTGCGACCCTTGTGAGGATAAGCGGCAAAGATAATTTAGAATGTCCAGTTAATGTTGCATGTTTTTTGGGATGTGAGAGGAAACCGGAGTGCCTGGAAAAAAAACTGACGCAGGTACATGGAGAACATGCAAACTCCACACAGGCGGGGCAGGATTGAACCTGGGTCCTCAGAACTGTGAGGCCAACGCTTTCCAGCTGCGCCACCGTGCCGCCTCATTCAGGTCCCTTTGTAATTGACTTCCCTCAACCTAAAAAAGAAAATTTTAACATTCCCAATTCCTTTAATCATTTTTCCTAACATTTTATTCCTTCCCTTCCCTTTTTCTGTTGAGCCTTATAAGACGATATGAGTACACGGCTGGTATTAACAGTGCCTCCACCAACGTTGTTAGTTTTGGGACTCAATTATGTGCTGCACTTTCAAATAAAGTTCTTTGTATTCCATTTTTATGTCATTTGCCCCTCGACACCTCTTTGCTGGGTTCTTGGGTTGTGGGACCAGAGCAAAAAAGTGCTCAAATTCCCCTCTCTGTCTTTGCAACTGTTCTGCTGTTCTCTTCATTTGACTCACACAATAGCCAATGTCAAAGCCTTTGGACTGCAGGATGTTGAAAAGCACATCAGTGTGTGAAAAAAGATCACAAAAAAGATGCACGAGAAACACGACTTTGGGGTCTTCTAAATATTGCAGACAGCCACCTGCTGGAAAAACAGACCTCTCGTCTGAGTCCACTGGATTGTTTCTTATCTTATTAAACAGTTCGATTAGTGCTTTGTGGTTATTTTTTTGCTGTGTTTACTAACCTGGATGTGTGGTTCCCCCTCGTTGGGGAAGCTCGGGGGAATCGCCGCTTCACAATGTCATCAAGAGCCTTGGCGCGCTTTGTAGAGGCAGTAAAAAATGATGCCAGCCCATTTAAAGTGGAAAATAAAAACTTGCGGTCTTTGATGGTGCTGCACACTTGTGACAGCACCAATTTATGAATGTGGCCAATGTAATGCACAAAACAACAAGATGGGCATTTAGTCCCTCACCTTGGCCTGCAAGCAATTTAGGTCGCCCGACAATAACTGCGGCTCCGTCATATGTTTGACTGACAAGTTTGTCACCACATTGCATTTCATCCGTAGAGGCAAAAACATGCTCTGCCAGGACCGCGGTTGTGATGTCAGTGGTGACATCAGAAAAGCCCACAAATTTCTCTTCCACTTCTGCCTCTTTGGTAATATATCTCCAGACCAAAATAATGCATCTGCAGTACTCTTTCTAGGCATGAAACCATACTGTTGCTCACAGATACTTACTTCTGTCTTGAGTCTAGCGTCCACTACACTTTCCCATAACTTCATTGTATGGCTCATCAACTTTATTCCTCGATAATTCCCACAGATCTGCACATCACCTTTGTTCTTAAAAATGGGAGCCAGTACATATTTCCTCCATTCTTCAGGCATCTTCTCGCCCGCTAGTATTCCATTGAATAAGTTGGTCAAAAACTCCACAGCCACCTCTCCAAATTGCTTCCATACCTCCACAGGTATGTCATCAGGAACAACTCCTTTTCCATTTTTCATCCTCTGTAATGCCTTTCTAACTTTCACCTTACTAACTATTGCCACTTCCTGGTCCATCACCCTTGCCTATTCTAGTCTTCCTTCTCTTATTTTCTTTATTCATCAACTTCTCAAAGTATTCTTTCCATCTATTTCGCACACTACTGGCACCACTCAACACATTTCCATCTCTATCCTTAATCACCCTTATGTGGTGCACACCATTCCCATCTCTATCGCTCTGTGTGGCCAACCTGTAGAGATCCTTTTCTCCCTCTTTCGTGTCCAACCTGGTGTAAATGCTGTCATATGCCTCTTGTTTAGCCTTTACTACATGTACTTTTGCCCTACTTCACATCTCAATGTATTCCTTTCGCCTCTCCTCAGTCCTCTCAGTGTCCCACTTCTTCTTCGCTGACCTCTTTCCTTGTATGACTTCCTATATTTTGAGGTTCCACCACCAAGTCTTCTCCCCTTACCGACCAGAAGACACACTAAGTACTTTCCTGCCTGTCTCTCTGATCACCTGGGCTAAAGTAGTCCAGTCTTCTGAGAGCTCCTCCTTTCTAACGAAAGGCTGTCTCACCTCTTTCCAAGAGTCTGCACAACATTCTCCCTTTCTCAGGTTCCACCACATGTTTCTCTGCTCTACCTATGTCTTCTTAATCTTCCTCCCCACCACCAGAGTTATACTACACACCAACATCCTATTCTGTCTAGCTACACTCTCCCCAATCACTACCTTACAGTCAGTAACCTCCTAGTTCTAGTGCTCCCAGTTTCTTCCAGAATTTCTCTTTCAACTCTAAGTCACATCCTACATGTGGGGCATAGCTCCTAGTCACACTATCCATCCATCCATCCATCCATTCATCCATCCATTTTCTTTGCCGCTTATCCTCCCGATCCCAGCTGTCAACGGGCAGGAGGCAGGGTACACCCTGAACTGGTTTCCAGCCAATCACAGGGCACATTGAGACAAACAGCCGCACTTACAATCACACCTAGGGGCAATTTAGAGTGTCCAATTAATGTTGCATGTTTTTGGAATGTGGGAGGAAACCGGACTGCCCAGAGAAAACCCACACAGGCACAGGGAGAACATGCAAACTCTACATAGGCATAGGCATAATCAAACCCGGGTCCTCAGAACTGTGAGTTCATTTTCATGAGTGGGGTCATTTACCAGCTGAATGACTGTGCCGCCCACACACTATATATAACACTCTCAATTTCTCATCACCCGATCTGATACTCCTTTCACCTCCAAGACATTCTTAGTCAGCTCTTCCTTTAAAATAATCCCTACTCCATTTCTCTTTATATCTACTCCATGGTAAAATAATTTAAACCCTGCCCCTAAACTTTCTAGCCTTACTACCTTTCCATCTGCTCTCTTGGATGACACAATATATCAACCTTTCTCCTTATCATCATGTCAACCAGCTCCTGAGCTTTTCCTGTCATAGTCCCAACATTGAAAATCCCTGCACTCAGTTGTAGACTCTGTGCATTCCTCTTCTTTTTCTCCCAACGAATCCACTTTCTTCCTCTTCTTTCCCTTCAACACACAGTAGCTGAATTTCCACCGACACCCTACAGGTTAATGGTACCGGGGGCAGGCGATGTTAATCCTGGCCACGAAAGATCCAGTACGGGATTCTTTAGATCAGGGGTGTCAAACTAATTTTTGCTGGGGGCCACAGTGTAGTTGCGGTTTCCCTCAGAGGGCTGTTATGATTTTGAAACAATCAAAAATTTTAATCGCCTCATTATATTTACACATGCCATTTATTAGCTAGTTTTGGAATAATAAATCAAGGTAAATGGGTTTTTCAACTATTGTTCATGTTTGGCAACACAAAAATGCTTGCAATATCTCAAAGTTGTCATTTATGACATGGCAATTTGAAATTTTAACAAAAATCCTGGAAATTGACACATGATTTGCCTTCGCCTGCCACATAAAACCATATGGCTGGACAAATCTGGTCCGTGGGCCTATGCTTTAGATGAATGCTCATATATGTTTGTAAAAGTTTTAAGCCGGATGCCCTTCCTGACACAATCCTCTGCATTAGACACCCACATGATATTGCCCTTAAGCCATATAGCTTTCACAGGCCCACAGACAGCAATGATTGATGACATTCCCTACTCTAAACCTCCAATCAAGCCAGGAAACACTCAAAACCTTTGGATAAATAAAAGGAAACATTGACAATGGACTATGGATGGTGGAGTGCTACTTCCAGAGTGACCAGGCTGTCATGGATGTCAAGTGGGCAACTTTTATCAGCGGAAGCCAGAGAAAACCCAAGCAAGTACTGTGAGAACAATCAAACTTCACACAGGGGGGTGGAGGCTAGGGTTGAACTCACAATCTCAGAATAGTAAGGCTGTTGTGATAACAATTCACTCGTTTTGAGGCCCATTGTATATTGTATACACTTAAATGATTAGAATGTCTAGCTTCTCTGTTAGAAATTGTTGATTTTTGAACTTCAGAAACTTCAAGAAAGAAGGAGAAGTAGTCTTGCTTATTAATAATCGTTTATTAATGACATTGTAAATAATGTATATGTCGCCGACAATATGTGTGAAACATTTGTTTTACTTCAGCAATACCAATTTAGAGTTTTTACCCCCAATGTATAGTTAGTAAGCATGGTGTATAACCACTTATTTAGGACACTTCATTTTTCTATCTGGCTAATGAACCAGTCTAGGATTTCTTCTTTGTTCTGCTGTCGCCATTTGATATTGGCTCTGGTCCTCTCCACAGCCTGCTCCAATGCCAAAGTTGCGGAACCAAAGCCTGCTGCTTCGTGGTCACTCACAAAATCCTCCAGCTGGCAGAGGAAACATGAGGAATAGTTCAGACACAGGCACTAAGACACATCCATCAATCAATTTCCTGAGCCGCGAATCCTCACAAGGGTCACAGGATTACTGGAGCTAATCCCAGCTAACATCGAGCAGAAGACGGTTACACCCTGAACTGGTGGCTCGCCAATCGCAGGACACGTTTTTGGGATGTGGGAGGAAACCAAAGTGCCCAGAGAAAACCCACGCCAGCATGGGAAGAAAATGAATAACTCCACACAGGCAGGACAGGGATTTGAACCCCAGTCCTCAGAACTGTGAGAACTATGCGCTAACCAGTGGTTCCACCGTGCCACCCACAGAGACACATGGACTAAAATATTTAACTGATCTGAAGATCTTCCCATGCGCTCACCATCTCTGCGAGGGACCATAGGGGTCAGGTGCAGTGTGAGCTGGGCGGTCGCGGCAGGTAGGAGACTTGCCGATCCGATCCCTTCCTACAGAGCCTGTCACTAGGGATGTGTAACATCATCTCTCTTGCACGGTGAGCCTGAGCTGGTGTGTAAGATTGAGAAATTCTGACAAGATAAAGTCAGGCTCATCTTCACACACAGTTTGGCTCAAGTACCTCTCCTCTTTAAAGAGGTTAGACTCTCTTCCACTTTGGAGTTGCCCACGGTGAGATGCACTGAGCTGGTTTGAGTGTACTTACTGCCACCAGACTTGGTGCCTGTTCTTTGGGGCTCATCGTAGTGGATGATAGGGTCATCTCCCTCCACCTGTGGGTGGGTAATGGGTCATGACTATTGTTTGTGCCAGTGCACCAAACAACAGTTTAGAGTAACAACACTTTTTGGAGTCCTAGGAGAGGGTGCTGGAAGATGGACGGGCAAAACTTGGGCATGGGAGGAGTTTCGTGAGGCCATGGAGAACGACTTCTGAATGGCTTCAAGAAAATTCTGGTCCACATCCGGCGTCTCAGGAGCGGGTAGCAGTACAGCGTCAACACTGTGTAAAGTAGGGATGCAGCACAGCTGACCTCGATATGGGGTGTTGTGAGTCAGTGGGGATAGTTCTTCAAAGACCTCATTTCCACTGACACACCTTCCTGGGAAAAAGCAGAGTCTGAGATCTCTGACGGGGGCTGTGCTATCTTTGGAGTTGAGGCCGCTGAGGTAATTAAAAACTCATTGGGTAAGGGCCCTGGAGAGTGGATGAGATTCATCCAGAGTTCCTAAAGGCTGTGGATGTTGTGCATGTGTACTGGTTGACAGCCCTGTGCATCATCACATGGACATCAGAGACACTGCTGATATAGAGTTGTAAACTGGAGTGGCCTTCCCCCTTTTTAAAAAGTGCGACCAGAGGGTGTGTTCGAACTACAGGGGGACCACACTTCTCAATAGCTCTGATAAAGTGTATTCAGAGGTGCTGGAGAGGAGGGTCAATAGGGAACTCCAATCTCGGATTAACGAGAAGCAGTGTGGTTTTCATTTTGGTTGTGGAAGAGTGGAGCAGCTCTATATCCTCGGCAGGGTCCTTGAGGGTACATGGGAGATTGGCCATTGCCAGTTGAGGTGTTTTGTGGATTTAAAGAAGGCATGTGACCATGTCCCATGGGGAGTCCTATAGGGGGTGCTTCAGAAGTATGGGATATCGTACACCCTAATATTTGCTGTTCTCTCCCTGAATAACTAATATTAGTGTTTGGTGTCATGATCCTGCCACTCCAGCACGAGCTGTGCGGGTGTCCACGCAGGTGCGCTGATTGGAAGGTGCACACCTGCACCTCATGCAGCCTGATTGTGCTGTGGATTTATATGACCGCGATGACAACTGGCCGGTGCCAGTTCGTTGATCTTCATGTCCCGTTCGTGTGCTCTGGTATCCCTGATCGAACCTGTGTGTACCGATCTTCGCATGTTCTCCGACCAACCTTGTAAGCCTGATTCCTTTGATACTTCTTCCTGCGTTGATTGTTCCCCTGTGTACCGACTCCTGCCTGTCCGCTCATCTGCTCTCTTCACCCGACGTCCCAACTACCGCTGCTGCACCGGACTGCCTGCTCGATCCCCTACCTCTGCATATAATAAACGTGTCTCCTTGAACTATCTTGCGTCTTCCGAGTCCTGCATTTGGGTCCTACTCTCGTTCCGATGGGTCGAGACAGAACGAACTGGCCATCACAGGACCCAGCAGGAAAGACCCGGCGTCGCCGGGACCGACGCAAGGTAGACTGTCTGCCGGAGGACCAAGCCTGTCGGATCCGGGTAGGATCCCTGATGTCCTCCGCTTCCGTGACTTACGCTCCGCCAGCGAGGTATGAATACGTCCCGAACACGACCCGTCCGGCTCCTCATATTCTTCTGGACTCTGACTTTTCGGAATATGAGGAGGACCGTGATTTGTATGACCGGCTGCCGGAGTACAACTCCGATTATTCTGATTATGAATCTGCTCATCCAATCTTTCATCCCAGTCAGTTTGTTTCACCTCCCCGCGTTTCCAGCACCCGAGTTTCTTCGCCCAGTAGGTTTAAGTACACCAATCCGTATGAGGGAACCCGCTTGGCCATCTTTCCCGGGGCCTCCGCGTGGCGGCCAGAGGAGACGCCCCGTCCGGGCGTTCCCCGGTGCCTCCCGCTGCGCGGCAACTAAGACATCGTCCTCCCGCTCCTCACCGGCAACGGCGAAACCAGCGGACCTGCAGCTGGTGGGGAACCTTCCAGCCCAGAGGGAGGAGGGTCGCCAAATCACGAGGCGTTCCGCCGCGAAATGTGGGCGGAGATAGAGCGGCAGAGTGGGGAATTGGCGGCTCTCACGGCCCAGGTCCGGCAAGGAGTGGCGAACCAGCCGAGCTATGCTGACGTCGCAATGGCTATGGACTCGTCGCTGATGCAGGTTCACGTGGCAGTTGGAACTGACCCGCTCCCGAGACACGCCCACGTGTCAGTTTCGACTGACTCTCTGCCTACTCTCGTTCACGTTGCCATGGAAACCAACCCGCCACCTCGCCAAGTGCACGGCGCAGTGGGAATGGACTCGCCACCTCGCCAAGCGCACGTAGCTGTGGAAACGGACCCACCTCCTCGCCATTCCCACGTCGAGGTTTTGGCTGTTCCGAGCAGAGTTCACGCGGCAGTTGGAACTGACCCGCTCCCAAGACACGCCCACGTGTCAGTTTCGACTGACTCTCTGCCGACTCTCGTTCACGTTGCCCTGGAAACGTATTCGCCACCGCGCCACGCCCACGTTGCTGTTTCAACGGATGCACTGCAAGCTCACGTGGCAGTGGGGACCGACCCGATGCCGCCTCACGTTGCTGTCCAGGAGGTGGCGACGTCTCCACAGCCGCTTCTCGTCCGTGCTCTGGAGTACCAGTGGCGACCGGCCCGCGGTCGCTCCCCGTTCCTGCTCTGTCGGCGACCGGCCTGCCCATACGTTCCCGTCCAGGAGGTGGCGACGGTGACACTGACGCTGCCTTCTCACGTTCCTGTCCAGGAGACGGCGACGGTTCCCCAGCCGCCTCACGTTCCCGCCCAGGAGGAGGTGGAGTTGGTGATGCTGCCTCCGCCTTCTCACGTTCCTGTCCAGGAGGTGGCGACAGTTCCCCAGCCGCCTCACCCTCCCGTCCAGGAGGAGGTGGAGTTGGTGATGCTGCCTCCACCTTCTCACGTTCCTGTCCAGGAGGAGGTGGTACTGGCGCCGCCTTCTCACGTTGCTGTCCAGGAGGTGGCAACGGTGTCGCTGCTTTCTCACGTTGCTGTCCAGGAGGTGGTGATGGTGTCGCCGCCGTCTCACGTTGCTGTCCAGGAGGTGGCGATGGTGTCGCCGCCGTCTCACGTTGCTGTCCAGGAAGTGGCGATGGTGTCGCCGCCTTCTCACGTTGCTGTCCAGGAGGAGGCGATGGTGTCGCCGCCTTCTCACGTTGCTGTCCACGAGGAGGCGATGGTGTCGCCGCCTTCTCACGTTGCTGTCCAGGAGGAGGCGCTGGTGTCGCCGCCTTCTCACGTTGCTATCGAGGAGGAGGCGCTGGTGTCGCCGCTTTCTCACGTTGCTGTCCAGGAGGAGGCGATGGTGTCGCCGCCTTCTCACGTTGCTGTCCAGGAGGAGGCGAAGGTGTCGCCGCCTTCTCACGTTGCTGTCCAGGAGGAGGCGAAGGTGTCGCTGCCTTCTCACGTTGCTGTCCAGGAGGCGGGGAAGGTGTCGCCGCCTTCTCACGTTGCTGTCCAGGAGGAGGCGAAGGTGTCGCTGCCTTCTCACGTTGCTGTCCAGGAGGCGGGGAAGGTGTCGCCGCCTTCTCACGTTGCTGTCCAGGAGGAGGCGAAGGGGTTGCCATTTTTTTCGTTTGAGGGGTTTCTTGAAAAAAGGAAGCCTTTTGAGGTGCAGAAGTGAAACGTACAAGACATGAATCAGTCAACTCCCATTGCCAGTTATATGGCATGTGACTTCCTTGCCTAATACTTCAGAAAGACTTGACTTTGGACTTGGTAGCTAAGAGACTTGAATTTGACTTGAACTACATGACTTCACTAGTTATATTGGTTAGAGTTGGCTTTTTTCATAAATGAAGTTTTCTGTATGAAAGAAATAAATGTTTTTTGTGTTTGTCGGGGGAGGTCAGCGGGGTTATTCGTGCCAACGTGGTAAAACAGTCTGCACACTTGCCAGCTTGTTCCACACTTGCCAGTGGGATCTAGCCACCTGCAATGAACAACGATGGAAGGCCCTCCAAGGTTGAGTACAATTTTGATTTAAGGATTAGGGGATCAATGGAGTCTACAAAAAGGGGATGGCAACCTGCATGGCTGCATTTAAGACACAACAACAACAACTAATTTAATCCATCACTACAAGACTCACAAAGACATCTCTCCATCCATTTTCTGAGCCGCCTATCTTCAGAGGCTGCATTTACCTGCTATCAGATGAGTGTCTCATCACAAAACGCTTGAATCCACGTGATATACTCACTGGTCCATGTGTCTCGGTGGAACCTGGATCCAGTCTGATGTCGTGTTTTTGAAATACATGGAGAGAGGCGTTACTAACTTCTTCATGTTTTTCTAGAAGTATTACAAACAGATGAGTCAAGTACAGGTTGTAAATGTTGCGTTCCATGACATTAGAGTCCAATATACATAACATGTTTGAGTTTTGCTAAAAAGCTCTGATCTGCCAACCAGCATAGGTTGATAGACCTCAGTTTGCTCCAACATAAGGTAAAAATAGTGAAGGTTATTCAGAGTAGTCTGCCAGGGAATGTATTGAGTCTCACCATACAAATAAAACGTTGTTCTCAGAGCAAGTGAGGCAGAAATAATCTGAGCCCTGAAAAAAAGAAAAGATATGCTTGTCTCTGGACTATACCATCCACCCCTGTGTTAGTAATACTGAATATCCCAGCAGATATCCTATTTGGGCTTGCAGTGGTAGATTGTTGTTTTGGTTTGGCATGGTTTTAAGTGTGTGCTTGTTTTGTGTTTTTGGTTAATAGTGAATGTTGGCCTTAAACATCAATGGTAGACAGTACAGAATTAAAGTAAACTAAATTTTGCTATTACAATTTAATTTTGGAATTCATGACAATGAATTAACTGTAAAAGTTTTGAAATGGAGATGAAAATCACTTTTTTTGTGTGTATCCTGTTCGGCTGTTTGATCATGGAGAATAGAAATTCTGCACCCCCTTTATGCCTGATCAGTTTTACTGTGTCACAGTAAAGTTTTTGAACTTCCTCTATGATTTCTTAATATTTCAAATGAAGTTTATTGAGGATCAGAGTCGATCAGTTGAACAGAACAAAATTTCTAGATGGGGAAGTTACAAAGACAAAGGGCTAAATGTAAACAGGATAATAAAAGTAAAACATTCCATAGCTACAAGAAATAAATACTAAATATGGATGGTGCTTCAGACTGTAGGGCTCCACACTGTGAAGGAACGATAGGACAAGATAGGACCGGACAAGAAGCAAGCAAGAAAAGAATCATGAACGCAGCTATGCCACTGAAATGTGGTGGGACTGGCTAAGTGAATTATAGAAGTATATAGAACGACAATTCTCCTTCTTTTCCTTTCGGCTTGTCCCGTTAAGGGTCGCCACAGCGTGTCATTTTCTTCCATCCAAGCCTATCTCGTGCATCTTCTCTAACACCCACTTGTCCTCATGTCCTCCCTCACAACATGCATCAACCTTTTCTTTGCTCTTTCTCTCAATCTTATGCCTGGCAGCTCCATCCTCAGCACCCTTCCACTAATATACTCACTCTCTCGCTTCTGAACATCTCCAAACCATCTAAGTCTGCTCTCTCTAACCATGTCTCCAAAACATCCAACATTGGATGTCCCTCTGATGAGCTCATTTCTAATCCTATCCAACCTGTTCACTCCAAGCAATGACTTCAGCATCTTCATTTCAGCTACCTCCAGTTCTGCTTCCTGTTGTTTCTTCAGTGCCATCATCTCTAATCCGCACATCATGGCCGGCCTTACCACTGTTATATTAACTTTGCCATGGATCAGGATGTGCCAACGTGGAATTTTAAAATTGCACACCATCTCATCCTGCATTTTCTGCTTTGGCTTCAGACCAGACCTTTCCCACTCGGAAAAGAGAAAATCTCGTCCATTATAAAACACATTGATGGGCTGCGTAAGTACTGTAACATTTAGAATTATGAGTGTACGTCTTTAAGAGGGGAGTGGGCGGGTGTAAGGTAAACTAGGAAAAGAGAGTATGGCAGAGCAGTGGTCGTTGTTAGTGCTGCCTAAAAGAAACTAGTGGCTTCTTTTTATTTTTTACGGTATGTATGTGAATTGTACCACTGGATGTAACAACCAGTCATCCCGCACTCACTTAAGTTTGCATTTGGATTTTTTTTTTTTTGCGCGCAACGCAGAATATCTGTGAGATTGCATCAGCGGTGCATAATTGCACACTTGCGCAGTTTTGAGGGACCATTGGCTGACGTTTTTTTTTTTTTTTTTTTGGCACCCCATCCCGCAATTGACCAAGACTGCCTGGTGATCGACTGGTCGATGGCGATCGACACATTGAGCACCCCTGATCTAGAGCCTGTCTCACCTCTTTCCAAAAACCCACGTGACATTCTTCCTTCCTTAAATTCCACTACCTGATTTTCTGCTCTATCTTTGTCTTAATCTTCCTACCCACTACCCGAGTCATCCTACACACCACCATCCTATGCTGCCGAGCTACACTCTCTCCCACCACATACTTACAATCACTAACCTCCTTCAGATTACATCATCTCCACAAAATATAATCCACCTGCGTGCTCCTACCTCCACTCTTGTAGGTCACTCTATGTTCCTGTCGGTTCTGGAAATAAGTGTTCACCCCTGCCAATTCCATCCTTTTTGCGAAGTCCACCACCATCTGACCCTCAAAGTTCCTTTGCTGAATGGCGTACTTACCCATCACTTCTTCATTGCCCCTGTTTCCTTCCTTCTCCACATCTCCCACCCCCAAACCCAGGAGTACAATAACCCCCCCCCCACCACCACCACCTGCAGGCCAGTCCCAGCAAAGCGGAGAATGTCCCTTATTTGTTGGGAAAGGAGGGCGGATAGGGGCACCAAACAATAGAACGATTAAAGTGGGCACCCAAGGAGCAGTCACAAGCCATGAGAGGGGAGCCCCCACGCCAAGCAGCCAACCAGTCCATCTCTGCAAATCACATAAACCTTTGAGTGATCTACCTGGCCAGATTGAAGGCATCATCCACAAGCTCGGCCCTGTTTGTTAGTGGAATAACCTGAACAGGAGAATTTAATGTTAGACAAAGATATATACGGTACATAAAACACCCATTATATTCATTCTATTGGTCAAAAGTGCTAGCAATAAAATAAGCCAAAAACTTCAAATACTGTATTGAAATACTGTACTTGATGATCTCTGGTAAGCTCTGCAAGAAGTCTTTACCAGTTTCCTAGATCATAATTTACTCGATAATAACCTGTGACGTTGTGCATTGGCAAGAATCCACACGCCGCCACTCCTCATCTCCAGATTTGTAGCTACAGAGGAGAGGGCAGGGGAGGATATACTATACATGATATTGGAGGTGTCAACATCCTCATTTCTGCCATCTCCAACTTCTTTGGTATTGGGGTTGTAAATTTTGTTATCTTTGTTGCATTTCCGCTCATTAGTGTAAGCAGGATGACCGTGTTATTCTGGCTCAAATCCAAAATGTTTCCACACTATCGTAGTGGCTATAGAGCTCGTGCATGTGACATCACCGTTTTCACGGCGCCAAATTGCCGGTCAAGCTGAGCTGCTCAATATTGGGGGAGACGTTGAACTGGACGAGAATATTCACAATACCCGAGACCTGTTGTGCTGTTGGTTGACACAACAGACAAGACAGATATTCAAAGAAATCATTTTATAGCATACCAGCTGAAAAGACCAAAGAAGATTGATGGATTTCCGCAATTAAACGTGATGGCTGGTGCCCAACCAAATACACGCGCCTGAATAGCGATCACTTCATTTCACGTAGGAATTATTCTTAATCTCAAATTATCAAGTATTTATAATGTCAAATTGACTAATTTGAGCACAATGCTTATTTTAAAAAAATAAACGTCTGTCGCAGAGAGGTTTAGGTTTGCGCACGTGGACGCAATAAGCTTCAGTGTGAAGGAGCCGACTTCCCGTCCTCTTTTTTTTCCAATCATAGTTTATGGATTTATTTAATTATTAGTATTTGTATTGAATACTATCTGAAAACACTGATGGATTCCGGCAAAGGTTAACATGTAGCCTGTTGCAGAAGCCATCACTTGTTACCTTAACTCTGGTTAATAAAGCAAGTACATTACCGATTCTGGAGAAAAGGGACGATGCTCACCACTCCTTAGACAACGTGAGAAAGCTCCTTCGTGGTTGCCAGTGTTAACTGTTCCTGCTCCGGTGGCCTGACCGTGGTCGGGAGACGCAGAGGAGACATCTTCTCCGTGGCCGAGTTTTCTCTCCTCAGGGTTAACTCCCTTCTTGCATCGCAACTCAGAATCTCAATGGCGGGAGTAGTGAAATCACGCAGCATCGACTTGCTGTTATACTTGATTTATTTTATTTTTGCACATAACAATTCTTCGTCGCCGTGAATCAACTTTATTTTTCCTTTCACGCTCGCTTCTGACCAAAAACGCATGCGCAGTCCGTCTGACCCACATAACACCCGCAACAAGCCGAATACACTTCCATGATCACCAGCCGTCAAGCTGTCACTATGTCGGATTTATTCCAACGAAGTATTTGTATACTTCCAGACTTTTATACACTTTCAAACTTTTCTGTGTAAATCTCGATGACTTACTCACCAGATACATGTGTATATGCAGTTGTCCAAGACAAGCAGAAGCAAATTAACAGTCCAATTTCTTATCGGCGAAAACATCGACTTTGGCAATAAATATGGGTGTTGTGCTATAAGACATATTTTTGTGTCGTCTCCAACCGACTTACAGTGAAGAAAATAAGTATTTCAACACCCTGCTTCATTGCAAATGTTCCCACTTAGAAATCATGGAGGGTTCGGAAATTTTCAACGTAGGTGCATGCCCACTGTGAGAGAGATAATCTAAAAAGAAAAATCCAGAAATCACAATGTATGATTTTTTTTTAACGATTTATTCATGTGATACAGCTGCAACTACTACATGGTCAATGACCTGAAAAGAGCTGGGACCACCATTTCCAAGGTGACTGTTGTTAATACACTAAGACGTCATGGTTTGAAATCATGCATGGCATGGAAGGTTCCCCTGCTTAAACCAGCACATGTCAAGGCCCGTCTTAAGTTTGCCAATGACCATTTGGATGATACATAGGAGTCATGGGAGAACGTTTTGTGGTCAGATGAGACCAAAATGGAACATTTTGTTGATAATTCTACTAACCGTGTTTGGAGGAAGATGAATGATGAGTTCCATCCCAACACACTATCCCTACTGTGAAGCATTGGGGTGGTAGCATCATGCTTTGGGGTGTTTTTCTGCACATGGGACAGGACGACTGCACTGTATTAAGGTGAGTATGACCGCGGCCATGTATTGTGAGATTTTGGGGAACAACCTCTTTCCCTCAGTCAGAGCATTGAAGATGAGTCGTGGGTGGGTCTTTCAACATGACAATGACACAGAGCACACAGCCAGGAAAACCAATGAGTGGCTCCGTGAGAAGTATATCGAGGTTCTGGCGTGGCCTAGCCAGTCTCCAAACCTAAACCCAATACAAAATCTTTAGAGGGAGCTGAAAATCCATGTTTCTCAGCGACATCCCAGGTAACTCATCTGATCTAGAGAATATTTGTGTGGAGGAGCTGGCCAAAATACATCCTGCAGTGTGTGCAAACCTGGTGAGCAACTACAGGAAACGTTTGACCTCAGTAATTGCAAACAAAGGCTACTGTACCAAATATTAACATTGATTTTCCCAGGTGTTCAAATACTTATCTGTAGCTGTAGTTGTATCACACAAATTAATCATTAGAAAATCATATTTTGTGATTTCTGGATTTTTCTTTTTAGATTAAACAGCAAACAGCAGCAAAGTGTAAACAAGAGGAGCAAAACCCTATAATTTAGGTGCAATCTTTTTCTTAAATGTGATGTGAAAAATTCTTCCATCCATCCATTTTCTACACTGCCCAACTACGCAAGGGTCATGGGTGTGTTTGCCTTTTCCAGTTGACTTTGGGTGAGAGGGGGTACCACTGATTGGTAGCCAGCCAATAGCACAACATTTTAAAAATAAAAATAAAAAAACTACCATTCACATTCACTCGAATGGACAATTTGGAGTCTTCAATTAGCTAAAGATGCATATTTGGGGAATGTGAGTAAAACCACGCAGTCATAGGAAAAACATGTAAATGACACAGGAAGACCAAAGCCTGGATTTAAACCGACAATTTCTGAACTGCAAAGGGGATGTGCTAATGTGTCATTCACATGTAGAACAAGCAACTGCCTCTAATCAAATATTACCAAGATATTGCCTTGTGTAGAATTGAGATGTGTGTAATCTGAGATGACAATGGCTAATAGATAAGTTGACATTTTCTTAGTTGGCTCAAATGTGGTCCTTGTCACGGCTACTCCATCAATAGTGGTGTTAACAGCATCTGAAATGAGTGCAAACAAAAAAAACAGTGCATGGAGGTGATCAACAAATGGTTAAAACCTAAACCCCAACCCTAACCTCGTGGAATTATCACCAAAAGGTTCAATGTTGGTTTCATCTAACCACAAAACCTTCTCCCATGACTCCTCTGTACAATCCAAATGGTCATTGGCAAATTTAAGACAGGCCTTGACATGTGCTGGTTTAAGCAGGGGAACCTTCCGTGCCATGCATGATTTCAAACCATGACGTCTGAGTGTATTACCAACAGTCACCTTGGTAACGGGGGTCCCAGCTCTTTTCAGGTTATTGGCCCAGTCCTTTAAGGATCCTCTAAGGATCATTGAGACCCCACGAGGTGATATCTTGCATGGGGCTCCATGCCGATTGAGATTGACTGTCATGTTGAGCTTCTTCCATTTTCTAATGAATACTCCAACAGTGGACCTTTTCTCACCAAGCTGCTTGGCAATTTCTCCGTGGCCCTTTCCAGCCGTCTGGAGTTGTACAATTTTGTCTCTGGTGTATTTGGACAGCTCTTTGGTCTTGACCATGTTACAAGTTTGAGTCTTACTGATTGTATGGAGTGGACAGGTGTCTTTATGCAGCTAATGACCTCACACAGGTGCATCTGATTCAGCATAATACATGGAGTGGAGGTGGAATTTTAAAGGCAGAGTAACAGGTGTTTGAGGGTCGGAATTCTAGCTGATAGACAGGTGTTCAAATACTTATTTGCAGCTGTATCACACAAATTAATCATTTAAAAAAATCATACATTGTGATTTCTGGATTTTTCTTTTAGATTATCACTCTCACAGTGGGCATGCACCTACGATGAAAATTTCAGACGCCTCCATGGTTTCTAAGTTGGAGAACTTGCAATATAGCAGGGTGTTCAAATTCTTATTTTCTTGACTGTATTTTAATGCTTTTAATGTAAAGTGCATTGATTTATCTTGTGTATGAAATTCACTATACAATTGAATTATCTTTGCTTTGCGTTTAATCACAACAATATATTTTGATTAATGATTTCAAATGTTTTGTTGGATTATGTTTGAAATTTACAGATTATAATATATATATTATACTTGGAAAACGGACATGGACAATTCTTTAAACCTTACTTTGTAATATAAAAGGTAGGTAGATGAGCAGTGACTAAATGACATATAACACATTTTTCCAGAATAAATAAGTATTTGATATTGTTCATAACTTTAAAACAAAGGACTCAGACCCCCTATTTACTCTACAAATAAATGTTGCCGTTCAAACTGACCTGCTTCATGTCCATTGGACAGCGCTACAGTTTCAGGTGAGTGGATGAGCGTTATGTAGAAAACAGCTTTCAGAGCTGGTTCATCAAAACAAGGGAAGGTTTTCCTTGCATGAGTTGGATGCATCTGAGAGGTAACAACAATCCTGTGAAAAAGTTGTCATCATTCTGAGCAGCTGAATTTACTTCACACCAAGCAAATCTTGAAATACAGAAACATGCAATTAATCTTACTGTACCTTCTGACTCCGTCCTCCACATATACACTTCTGTAAAGGCCAGCTAAATCATCAGCCAGCTCTCCAGTGAATTCAGTGTGCAGTAGATATGTCTCTCCTTGAGTTAATCTACCATTCAGATGAACCACCAGGTACTCTGTCTTTGGCTGCAACCAGGTGGACGTAATGGTGGGAACAAAGCCATTGCCTGAATGGTAATATACAGCATATCTAAGAGTTGTAATATATACTCTACCACTTCTTGAAATCATCCATTTCCATTACTTTTCAAACACTTTTCATGTTCAGGATCACAGGTGGGCCAGCACCAGCTGACTTTGAGTGAGAGGGCAATTGGTTGCCAAATCACATCGCACACACATACAGACAATGATGCACTCTCATCTACACTGATTGACTTGTAATTATTCTACCATTTAATGTGACAAGTATAAATAAAATAAAGAACCTCCACTCAGAGAGACCTGAGCCAAGATTCGAAATCATATGCTTTTGACTTTGAGGCAGAGGCGCTAATCACATGCCACACCACACCCTTGTAGAAAATCATCTATCCATCCATTTTCTTTCACTTCTGTGGGGCCGGGTCAACGGGGCAGCAGCACAAACAGGGAAGCCCAGACTTCCCTTTCCCTAGCCACTTTGTCGAGCTCTTCGAAGGGGATCCCGAGGTATTCCCAGGCCAACTGAGAGACATTGTCTCTCTTGTGTATTTTGGTTTATCCTGAGGTTTATCCTCATCCCAGTTGGACTTTCCCAGAACACGTCACCAGAGAGGTGTCAAGTGGGCATCCTAACAAGATGACCAACCCACTTCATCCGGCTTCTCTCAATACATAGAAACAGCAGCTCTCCTGTGAGACACACCCGGATGAACAAGTTTCTCACCTTATTGCTAAGCAAGAGCCTGGCTCTCTCTGGCCTCATGTAACTCCTCATACACGTGAGTTTTTTCCAAAGCAACCACCAAAGCTATATTCTGTTTGGTCTGTCTGTACTCATCAGTTTCCCTGAAGTCCCACTGCCCAAAAAGGCTTTATAGGACTTATTCTTAAAGGTCAAGTGTCGTCAAACGGATGATTTTTGGTATATTATTAATGAAAACCCCACAGCCAATATGGTCCCATGTGTTTTTTCACCACAAAACGTGATTTTGACCTATACAGCTTTTTGTAACTCTCGCCATGAAAATCCTCTAAAGGGATTTGTTTTCGAGAAGAAGCAGGAAGTGACGTACAGGACAGAGGTACCCCCTAGTGGACTCGTTTGTTTCCATTAGTTTTACCTCCAGGAAGGTAGCTCGTTGTTCCTTCGTGTTAGCCAAAATGCCGGCTCATTGCACTGCTGGACATTGCTTGAACACTCAGGAGAATGGAATTACCCTTCATAAGTTTGAAAGAGACCCTGTTCGTTATGAAAAATGGATTGCACGGGTGCAGAGAACAAGAGCTTCGTGGGTTCCAAATAAGAGGTAGGTGTGTATACAGCTCCAAAAAAAAAAAAATTGTTTGGGGCAGACCATGTAATCGGTCTCTCTCATAATGTAGCAAAAGATCCGCGTATGAAATGTGTTGATGTGCGCATACAGCTACTGAAAAAAATAATAGTTTGGGGTGGACCACGTAATCGGTCTCTCTCATAACGTAACAAAAGATCCGTGTATGAAATGTATTGATGTGGGTGTCACCCAGCCAACAATGTCTCAATAGTGTTCATACCCTTAAAAGCAACATAGCTCGGCTCCACCTCCTCCTTATATGGCACCACGGGCGCCGAAACTCAGCCACACCGGCTGAGGCGGCGCGTTCGGCGGTCACAGCTTCTGCGAAGGCTGCGCGTCGGGCTTTGCGACAGGGGCGGCTCTGAAGAACCCAGCCAAGAATGCGTTACCCAGTCGCGTGCGTCATAAGCCACACCGGCCAGCTGCGATGAGCCGTGATGGTTCATCTCCGCCGCGGGAGTGGATCGGATGGGATGCAGTTTGGCCGTGATCGGATATCATCTGAATATGGCTCGAAACAATAGTCTAATATTACGACTTTGTGCATGGATGACGCGGTCTGCGCTCACTTTTTTTTTTCGTATAGACATTGAAGTGAAACCTGTTATATGTATTTTTCATTACAATATCTATTTTAGAATGTTTATAGGGATGTCAGTCCCACTTTAAACTTGATGTCATTCCTTCCAATGGTGTCCACCAAAGGGTTTGGGGAATGTCGGAACAATGGAGATCAGAAACTCTCTATAATCATAAAGAAAGAACAAAGCTAATTCAAAAAGCCTGAGGAGAAATGAACAACATTCTTTCTCACTACCTGTAATGACCAAGGCTCCAAAGGTTGGACTGCACAACGGGAATCAACTTTCAAACCTAAACCATACTGTCCAAACTGTGAGAATATAGAGCATTTATGGAAAACTTGCATAGACTTCAAGAAATTGAACAGACACTAGATAGGTAGGTGGTTGACAGATGGACAGTGGTGTTGAAAGTACAGATAATCTCACATGCCTAAAGTTTGCAACCTCAAGCACCCTTGTAATACCTTCAAAAAGTGGCATCTGATGACATTACATGCAGCAGTCCAGCAAATCCTGAAGAGCGTCCTCATCGGGACTGCTCCTACAACAAGGGTGTACTTGGATCGGTGGATCGCCGAAACAGATCCCTCAATGTGATGCTGAAGGTGATGAAGGTCTTTCTTCATAATGAAGACAGCGCATTGGAGACTTACACAGTATAGTACAATGACTCAGAGAAAAGCATCACCTTGCTGCAAGCTGTGAAAGGCTTCAACCTCACATCAGAGGCTATGAGACTCACCCTCAGAACACTTCACCAAAAGACCATGCTAAGATACTGGTCCTGTACAAACCACTGGAGAAATATCACCTACAGTCAGAGTTTGCATGTTCTCCCCCTGCATGTGTGGGTTTTTCTCAGGGCACTCCGCTTTACTCCCACACCCCAAAAACATGCAACATTAATTGGAGAGTCTAAATTGTCCGTTGGTGTGATTGTGAGTGCGACTGTTGTCTGTCTCCATGTGCCTACTGCCCGTTGACAGCTGGGATAGGCTGCAGCACTCAGTGACCCTTATGAGGATAAGCGGCTAAGAAAATGAATGGATGGATGGAGTATATCAGGCATTCACTTCTGATAATCTAGCTCTCTCAGAACATACCTATCCAGTGATGACACTCCAAGAAAAAAATAAACACCTCTGCAACATACCCTTGTCTACTTTTGATCATACTCAACCACTACTGTTTTTTACCGGATTTGACGCCACTTCTCTTGACACCAATAGAATCAGTGCATTCAGGGCCACTTGGAGGACGTATCCAAGTCCACACAAACCTTGGCTTGTCACTTCAATGTCTCAGTAATGATGATGTACCTGAATCTGAGCAACAGTGCCTGTTCACAGCAATAGGCTCACCACCCTGCGAGCTCTACCAGAATGGTGAGTGAATTTGGAAGATTGATGTGCTACTTTATACAAGCAATAAACAGGAAACCCGTTAGACGCAAGATCAGGAAACTTTGCACCAAGCATAAAAAATCAGGGTTTCTGTTGACAGAATGATGAGATATGCAACGCCGCAGCTTCGTTGAGCCCACTCCACTCCATTTCAAGCTCCTATAGAGGCAGTGTTGCCATATCCATGGCCCAATGTGGCCAAAAAAGTGTGATAGGGGCCTGTATAATGGCTCTACAAACCAGTTGACTAAAGAAATTAACATTGCAATGATAAACTATGAAGTTAAGTGAGAAAAATAGTTTACTGCTGACTCTAAATCAGTCTGGCATGCATTACAATTGTTCACCAATAACAAGAGACCTACCCCCAAAGCTGAGAACAATAAAAAATGAAAAAACAAACTTAAACACCCTCTACAGTAGATTTGAAAAGGAGACTTTCCCACTACAAACCCACCCAGATGCACCACAGACAAACCATCACACCTCTGAGTTCTGCCTTGACCATCCACAAATAGGATGTAAGACCCATTTTCAAAAAACAAAAGGTTAACAAAGCAGCAGGCCCAGACCTTGTGTCTGCTCAGATGAGCTGGAACTGTGCAAAGTACCATCCTGTTTCAAACCCTCCACTCATCCAAGTCCCCAAGAAACCTGAAATTTTGGGTCTGAATGACTACAGGCCTATTAACCTGCCACCTGTGGTCATGAAGTCCTTTGAATGCCTCATGCAGGACCACCACATGAGCGTCACCGTTGCCCTGCTGTATCCTGTATCCTAACCTATTGAGCAAACAGATTTGCAGACGATACAGTCAACAAAGGACTGTGCTTCATGTGATAACACCTCAATGGCCTGGAGATCTACATGACAATCCTTTTTGCAGACTTCGGCACTTTGCTGAATACCATCATCCCTGAACTCGTCTCCTCCAAACTTCTCTAGAACAGCGTCTTGCCTGCCATTTGCCAGTGGATTTACAGCTGACTGATGGGCAGGACACAGCAGATGAGGCTGGCGGACACCTCATTTACACGCACCACGACCACCGAGACACCCAAAGGTTGTGCCTTCTCCCTGCTGCTCTTTTCTCTCTACAAGATCAACTGCACCTCAATGCACCGCACTTTAAAACTCATGAAGTTTGCAGAAGACACCACAGTCATCAGCCTCATAAAACACGGAGACGAGTCTGTGTTCAACCTGGAGCTGAACATGCTCAAAACTGTAGAGACGATCATAAACTTCAGGAGGCTTCCTTTGTCACAGCTGACCCTCACGCTCTCTAACTGCCGTGTGTCAATCGTCGAGACCTTCATGTTCCTGGGAATTATAGTCTCTCAGGACTTGAAGTGGGAGATCAAGATCAAATCTATCCTGAAAAAGACCCAGTACAGGATGTACTTCCTGCAACTTCTGAAGAAGTATGGCCTGCCACAGGAGCAGTTGAGCCAGTTCTACACAACAGTCATCAAATCAGTCCTCAGTTCTTTCATCACAGCCTGTTTTGGTGCTGCGACAAAAAAGGACAAACTCCAACTCCAATAGACAATCAAAACTTCTGGTACCGCCCGACACCCATTTGAGAACATATCTTGTTCACCAGTTCTTCCAGCTCCTTCCCTCAGGTAGCCCCTACCTTCACTATTCTCCTTCTTTTCCTTTCAACCTGTCCCAATTCGGGGTCCCCACAGTGTGTCATCTTTTTTCATCTAAGCCTACCTCATGCATCTTCCTCACTAACACCCACAGTCTTCATGTCCTCCCTCACCACATCCATCAACCTTTTCTTTGGTCTTCCTCTCGCTCTTTTGCCTGGAAGCTCCATCCTCAGCACCCTTCTACCAATGTACTCACTCTCTCGCCTCTGGATATGTCCAAACCATTGAAATCTGCTCTCTCAAACGTTGTCTCCAAAACATCGAACTTTCCTTGTCCCTCTAATGAGCTCATTTCTAATTCCTTTCTAATGCCCTTCATCCTCTTCAGACTCTTCTGTCACATAGAACACCAGACACCTTCCGCCAACTGTTCCGCCCAGCTTGGACCTGTTTCTTCACTTGCTTACCACACTCACCACTGCTCTGTTTTGTTGACCTCAAGTATTTGAAGTCGTCCACCCTTGCTATCTCTCCTCCTGGGACTGGTTATGGAAATAATCATGAATTAATAATGCCACTGAAAATTTTATGTTGTAAAATTCCATCCACGCGGTGGACCCTACTATGGGAGACGAACACACCCCTTCTGACACCGAAACTCTTTTTGAAAAGGAGAACATCACACAACCGAGTGAAGTAACCGGGGCAATATTACACTATTATTTCAAGCCATATTCAGATGATATGCGATAACGGCCAAACTGCCTCCCCATCCGGTCCACTTCCGCGGCGGGGATGAGCCATCGCGGCTCATCGCAGCCGGCCGGTGTGGCTCATTTTTGGGGCCGAGGTGGCTTATGACGGAGCCGAGTCGTGCTGCTTTAGGAGGTTATTCATAGCCGCCGCAGTACGCAATGAACAACACCGTCGTGCCGGGCGCTTTACTGCGTTGTCGTCGCACGTGGCTGAGTGAGGCATTGTCAGCTGCGTTCTTCAGAGCCGCTGCCATTCGCAAGCCCGATGCCCGATGAATGTGAATGCAATGTTACCTGAAGTAAGAAGCAGCACAATATGTTTGTTCTCCAGCAAAGTGTAGTTTAGTTTTTTAGAGTGGATCAGGACCAGATCGGTTTCTGTTGTGCACTCAAACATCACAGTTGAAGTACCTGATGGGAAAAGAAAATGTTTAAACTGAGCATTGACAACAAGATGTAGTGGAAATTATTGTGATGAGTAGTATTAAAATTGACAATACAGGAGGTAGTAAACCTATACACGTATCTAAAATCGACTAAGGTGGACAGTTTCTACTCTAAAAGGAATCTAGAGGAACAAAGGATCTGTTATCAAGTTAGATGCTTTAATTTATTGAAATATTTTAAAAGCTTTAGTCATAAGAACAGTAGTTGCTACAATGCCAACTATAACAGGGCCCTTTCGGAACCTCCACAGCCTGGCCACCAGCTCTTCCAGCTCCGTCAGGAAAGTGCTACCGATCAATGCAAGTCAAAAGTAGCAGGCATTCAAACTGTTTTTTTCCATCTGGCAATTAAGTCATTAAATTCTTGATCAGCAAACCTACTATTTTCTCCCTTGTGCCGTTGTTGGGACACACCCTCACATCCTGCGGGTAAAATATTTTTACTTTATTTTATTTTTAAAAAAATAAATATTTTATAGACTATCACACAATTCGTAATTACACTGGTCTATAACAGAAACCGTGAACGGCTAAAGGCACTCTGTACAAGCTTAACACAATGTGGGACGTTGACACTCTAATCTCTTACTTGTTCTAAATGAAGAAGACTTTACATCTTGTACATCTGTGACTCTTATAAGGAATAATTCCTATAAACAAAAATGTCTCTTGTTCTTTGTTATTGTTACTTTGTTATTCTTTGTTCTGAATGTCATACCAGAGCAGCACCGAATGCCAGAGAAAAATTGCCTGGGTTTTTACACACTTGGCCAAAAAAGCTGATTCTGATTCTGATAGTTCTCAAAAGTACACACTACTTGCCAGCTATCGTAGATATTACTGACAAGAAGACAAAAAGGCACCAAAAGCATGAATCTCATCCATCCATCCATTCATTCATCCAATTTGCTCCCAGGTTTGATTGTGACTATGGCTGTATGTCTCGATGTGCCCTGCGATTGGCTGGCAGCCACTTCAGGGTGTACCCTGCCTCCTGCCCATTGACAGCTGGGATAGGCTCCAGCACTCCCGTAACCCTTGTGAGGATAAGCGGCTAAGAAAATGGATGGATATTTATTTATTTATTTATTTATTTATTTATTTATTTATTTATGTTTGTTTGTTTATGTTTGTGTTTATGTGGTAGCAATACACTTCCATAGAAGACAGATAAAAATTGTAGGTAATAACGGTGACAGCTGACACGAACAAATCAGTCAGCCTTTCCTTTCCCACAGCACCACCCTGTGGTTTGGTTGGAAACAAGAAACAAAAAAATGTCCTAAAATGGCATAAACGCTGAACAGCAATGTGTATATTGTGCAGGGTGTATCAGCAACATTTTCCCCATTACAACAGTTTAGTGCTGCGACTCACCTGTGAATAGGTAGAGACCAGTGTCGGGGTCAGAGGTTAGATGAGGCCACAGGGTAATGTTGTAGGAGAGAGGGATGAGAGCGGTTGGGAGACGGTACCTGGGGAGATACCACAGAAACAGAGATGATTCCATGCTTTCATCTATTTTGTGAATACCTTCATATATTTATATACAAGTTTAAGGATGAGGAAATGCTATTTTGCAAACAGTGGGGTAAGTTGAGGCACTTTTCTTTTCAGGATCGGTAAGGGTAAGGTAGCTATATTTTTGACATTGCCTGTACAGCCAAAATAAATCTTCTTCTTCTTCTTCTTTTCCTTTCGGCTTGTCCCGTTAGGGGTCGCCACAGCGTGTCATCTTTTCCCATCTTAGCCTATCTCCTGCATCTTCCTCTCTAACCCCAACTGCCCTCATGTCTTCCCTCACCACATCCATAAACCTTCTCTTTGGTCTTCCTCTCGCTCTTTTGCCTGGGAGCGCCATCCTCAGCATCCTTCTACCAATATACTCACTCTCTCGCCTCTGAACATGTCCAAACCATCGAAGTCTGCTCTCTCGAATCTTGTCTCCAAAACATCCAGCTTTGGCCGTCCCTCGAATGAGCTCATTCTAATCCTATCCAACCTGGTCACTCCGAGCGAGAACCTCAACATCTTCATTTCTGCCACCTCCAGTTCTGCTTCCTGTTGTTTCTTGTGCCACCGTCTCTAATCCGTACATCATGGCCGGCCTCACCACTGTTTTGTAAACTTTGCCCTTCATCCTAGCAGACACTCTTCTGTCACATAACACACCAGACACCTTTCGCCAGCTGTTCCAACCTGCTTGGACCCGTTTCTTCACTTCCTGACCACACTCTCCATTGCTCTGTATTGTTGACCCCAAGTATTTGAAGTCGTCCACCCTCGCTATCTCTTCTCCCTGTAGCCTCACTCTTCCCCCTCTACTTTTCTCATTCACGCACATATATTCTGTTTTACTTCGGCTAATCTTCATTCCTCTCCTTTCCAGTGCATGTCTCCATCTTTCCAATTGTTCCTCTGCATGCTCCCTGCTTTCACTGCATATGACAATATCATCTGCGAACATCATGGTCCAAGGGGATTCCAGTCTAACCTCATCTGTCAGCCTATCCATTACCACTGCAAACAGGAAGGGGCTCAGAGCTGATCCCTGATGCAGTCCCACCTCCACCTTAAATTCCTCTGTCACACCTAAGGCACACCTCACCATTGTTCTGCTGCCATCATACATGTCCTGTACTATTTTAACATACTTCTCTGCCACACCAGACTTACGCATGCAGTACCACAGTTCCTCTCTTGGTACTCTGTCATAGGCTTTCTCTAGATCCACAAAGACACAATGTAGCTCCTTCTGACCTTCTCTGTACTTTTCCACGAGCATCCTCAAGGCAAATAATGCATCTGTGGTACTCTTTCTAGGCATGAAACCATACTGTTGCTCGCAGATACTTACTTCTGACCTGAGTCTAGCCTCCACTACTCTTTCCCATAACTTCATTGTGTGGCTCATCAACTTTATTCCTCTATAGTTCCCACAGCTCTGAACATCCCCTTTGTTCTTAAAAATGGGAACTAGAACACTTTTCCTCCATTCTTCAGGCATCTTTTCGCCCGCTAGTATTCTGTTGAATAAGTTGGTCAAAAACTCCACAGCCATCTCTCCAAATTGCTTCCATACCTCTACCGGTATGTCATCAGGACCAACTGCCTTCCCATTTTTCATCCTTTGTAATGCCTTTCTGACTTCCCCCTTAGTAATCATTGCCACTTCCTGGTCCTTCACTCTTGCCTCTTCAACTCTTCCTTCTCTCTCATTTTCTTCATTCATCAACTTCTCAAAGTATTCTTTCCATCTATTTAGCACACTACCGGCACCAGTCAACACATTTCCATCTCTATCCTTAATCAGCCTAACCTGCTGCACATCCTTCCCATCTCTATCCCTCTGTCTGGCCAACCTGTAGAGATCCTTTTCTCCTTCTTTCGTGCCCAACCTGGTGTACATGTCTTCATATGCCTCTTGTTTAGCCTTTGCCACCTCTACCTTTGCCCTACGTCGCATCTCGATGTACTCCTTTCGCCTCTCCTCAGTCCTCTCAGTATCCCACTTCTTCTTCGCTAATCTCTTTCCTTGTATGACTCCCTGTATTATGGGGTTCCACCACCAAGTCTCCTTCTCCCCTTTCCTACCAGATGACACACCAAGTACTCTCCTGCCTGTCTCTCTGATCATCTTGGCTGTCGTCGTCCAGTCTTCCAGGAGCTTCGGTTGTCCATCGAGAGCCTGTCTCACCTCTTTCCGGAAGGCCGCACAACATTCTTCCTTTCTCAGCTTCCACCACATGGTTCTCTGCTCTACCTTTGTCTTCTTAATCTTCCTACCCACCACCAGAATCATCCTACATACTACCATCCTATGCTGTCGAGCTACACTCTCCCCTACCACTACTTTACAGTCAATAACCTCCTTCAGATTACATCGTCTGCACAAAATATAATCTACCTGCGTGGTTCTACCGCCGCTCTTGTAGGTCACTATATGTTCCTCCCTCTTTTGGAAATAAGTGTTCACTACAGCCATCTCCATCCTTTTTGCAAAGTCCACCACCATCTGCCCTTCAAAGTTCCTTTCCTGGATGCCGTACTTACCCATCACTTCTTCATCGCCCCTGTTTCCTTTACCAATATGTCCATTACAATCTGCACCAATCACAACTCTCTCGCTGTCTGGGATGCTCAGAACTACTTCATCTAGTTCCTTCCAGAATTTCTCTTTCAACTCTAGGTCACATCCTACCTGTGGTGCATAGCCGCTAACCACATTATACATAACACCCTCAATTTCAAATTTTAGTCTCATCACTCGATCTGATACTCTTTTCACCTCCAAAACATTCTTAGCCAGCTCTTCCTTTAAAATAACCCCTACTCCATTTCTCTTCCCATCTACTCCGTGGTAGAATAATTTAAACCCTGCTCCCAAACTTCTAGCCTTACTACCTTTCCACCTGCTCTCTTGGATGCACAGAATATCAACCTTTCTCCTAATCATCATGTCAACCAACTCCTGTGGTTTTCCTGTCATAGTCCCAACATTCAAAGTCCCTACACTCAGTTGTAGGCTCTGTGCATTCCTCTTTTTCTTCTGACGCTGGATCCGGTTTCCTCCTCTTCTTTGTCTTCGACCCACAGTAGCTGAATTTCCACCGACGCCCTGCAGGTTAGCAGTGCCGGGGGCGGGCGTTGTTAACCCGGGCCACGACCGATCCGGTATGGGATTCTTTAGATGAACGCTCATATTTGTTTGGCACAGTTTTTACGCCGGATGCCCTTCCTGACGCAACCCTCTGCATTTATCCGGGCTTGGGACCGGCCTACAGATTGCACTGGTTTGTGCCCCCATAGGGCTGCATTGTACAGCCAAAATAAATACATGGGGTAAATTGATCTTAATGGTAATCTTACCCCATGGGTACATTTAAGATTGATTAAGCCCTACAACTAATATTGTGCCCTTTTATGCTGGCTATATCGACCAATTTCGCACTTCACACCTGTCCAAACTGATGAACAGAACAAATTTAAAGAAATGTACTTTGGTCTTTACACAATCATCATGAACCTAATGATGGGGGTAGGTTTACTTTCATGAGTGAACAATGTTATTTTTGGACATAAATGTCAAACCACTTATCCCATGTCATGAAATGGTGTCCTCTCCCTCAACATTTTGTCACATAGTCAAATATTTCTGTTGTCATTTTCTTTGAAGTTGCTGAGCATCAAGGTTTCAAGGTTACCCCACACAGACTTCTACCAAGGAAAAACAATCATGACATGGGCATGCTATGGGAAATTTATATTTCCCAATGAACCTAACCCATGCTCTTAGAATGTGGAAGCGGAAGTGGAGAAAGGCCGCAAAAGTCTTTGTTGACATTTGCAATGTTAAGTACACTGTAGTAATATTGTTCCAGAGCTTTGAATATCGTACATGAGTCACTGTTGATGTCAGATGGGCATTCCTACAGTAGCTGGGATTGCAAAACATTCCCTAGGCATTTAGAATATACTGTCATAATTTCATAATAAAATTCATAATTCTTGGTTGGGTTTTTTTTTTTTGTTTGTTTTTTTGTGTTTTGTCCTATACGGCTTTTAGATCAAGCACAATGGAGAATCTGGATCTCCTTTATGCCGGAACAGTTTTATTGTGTCACAGTGGAGTTTTTGAGCTTCCTCTGTGATTTCTGATTTATGTTAATTGAAGTTTATTGACGATCACAGTCAATTAATTGAACAGATCATAATTTCAAGAGGAGCGAGAGAGACAAAGAAAAAGACAAATTCATCATCCTCAAACGTGTGTTACGGATTACCACGGCCTTCTTAAAGGTCAAGTGTCATCCCCATAAACATTAGAAAATAGATAATGAAATGAAAAATACATATAACATTATTCACATCAATGTCAAAAAATAAATATGAGCGGAGAGCGTGCAACCACCATGCCCATAGTTGCGGAAGTCTCATTTGACATCCAAGTGGTTGCCATATTGGCTGCATTTACTGTCCGAGACGTCACCCCGGACATTCGCCATTGAAAAACGCTGTGGCTCCTACTGTGGGACATGCCCTTCAAACATGGAAGCTCTTTTCGAAGAATAGAACATCTCACAATCGAGTGAAGTATCTTGGGCAAAATTACACTATGGTTTCGAGCCATATTTAGATGATATGCTGATCACTTCTAACTAACAACAGACTCCCCGACAGGATGACAGTATGTAGCATACTCAGCCGCGAGCGATCACGCCGCGGCCCGGGTGCGACAAGCCGATCACGGCTTCGGCTGGGGTGGCACCGAGGTGGCTCATCGGAGCGCCGAGCTTGGGTGGCTCATCGTGGCACTGAGCCGGGCTATTTTATGGTGTTGTCGGCGGCAATAATCGGCAGTGTTGTTCATCGCTGACGGTGGTGGCTGTGAACAACGCCGCGGACGGCGGCTATGAACAACACTCCCGGCAATGGGGCACTCAGTCACGTGATCGGCGGACGCGGCTTCGGCGGGGGGGCTCATTTTCGGCACCGAGGTGGCTTATCACAGGGCTGAGCCGGGCCGCTTTACGGCGTTGTTGTCGCACACGGATGAGTGTGCCATTGCCGGCAGCGTTGTTCATAGCCGCCGCCATCTGCAAGACCGACGCAGCAGCCTTTGCTGAAGCCGTGACCGGCAGATGCGGCTTCGGCTGGGGGGGCTCATTTTCGGCACCAAGGTGGCTTATCACAGCGCTGAGCCGGGCCGCTTTACGGCGTTGTCGTTGCACGTGGCTAAGTGTGCCATTGCCACCAGCGTTGTTCATAGTCGCTGCCGTCCGCGAGACCGACGCAACACCCTTCGCTGGCCACCCGACGCAGCAGCCTTTGCCGGTGAGCCCAACGCGGAAGCCGTCTGACACGCACATCGACAGATTTAGCATGCCTGTCATACATTCGTGGATCTTTTGTTACGTTATGAGAAACTGATTACGTGGTCTGCCCCAAACTATTATTTTTTTTTTTTGTACCTTTATGCACACCTACCTGTCATTTGAAACCCACAAAGCTCTCGTCCTTTGCACCCATGCAATACATTTTTCACAACGAACTGGGTCTCTTGGAAACTTATGAAGGGTAAATCCATCCTCCCAAGTGTTCGAGCAATATCCAGCAATGCAACAAGGCGGCATTTTGGCTAACACAAGGAACAACAAGCTAGCTTCCCGCAGGTAAAACTAATAGAAGCATACGAGTCCAGTGGAGGGCACTCCTGCCCCGTACATCACTTTCTGCTTCTCCTTGAAAACAAATCCCTCGAGAGGATTTTTATGGCGGGAGTTACAAAAAGCCATTTTCACCACAAAATCATGTTTTGTGGTGAAAAAACAGAAGGGTCATTACAGGCTGCCATTCTTTCATTAATAACATACTAAAAATCATCCATTTCATGACACTTGACCTTTAAGATAGGTGAGATAGGTAGATGCCCATGCAATCTTACAATACATTGTACCGTACAGTATATGGATAAAGTAACGAGTTCAACGGACTGCTTTTTAAGTGTATTTTTTTTTAATTATATGTAGAACAAACAGATTGTTTTGGTGTGATGGGGTAGGATACATTTTTTTTAAGCTTCAAAATAGCACAGTATATCATGTAATTTAATTTGTTCCCATTGAAAGTGTGTACATTTGAAATATTCTTCAATATATTATTACTATTTTTTGGGAGGGTGGACCAATGTCTAAAAATGAAATTGGTGAAATTTTATCCAATACACAAAAATAAATGTTTGTTCTAAAGCTAATGTTCAGTATTCTATACAGAGCTTAATTAATAACGAAGTGCTGTTTTGGGTTGTGTGCATGTGCGTCTGTTTTACAGCATCCTTTTCTCCTAATCAAGTAACTATGACAAAAAGAGTGACCGTGTGACCTGAATAATCAACTCAAATTTTTTTTTTAACCATGTCCTTGTAATATCATTCATCACAAAAGACCGATAATCGTACCTATCCCAAGGAGGGACGACATCATCAGTTTCATCTCCTCTGGTCAGGGCAATAGTCCACAGCGTGATAATTGTTGCTACGGAGACAAGGGCTAACAGGACACACAGAATGCGCAATTTGCTGAGCTGATGTCTTTTCTCCATCGCCTAAACAAACAAAACAGAAAGAATCGTCACAGGTTGAAACACCCAATTCCTCTGCTGTCGAATCACAATGTATTCAAAGCAAAAGGCTGCTTCAGCCAAAGCATGCTTACTTTCCAGGGCCTCAAATCCAGAATGAGAAAAACAAGCGGAGTTATAATCTCTTGTTCCCCTTGAATTCAGTCATCTCACTGTTTACAAATCAAACGATGACATATCAGGACAGAGGAGTGAGATATACAGCTGATAAGATGTGACTCTCGGGAGTAATATGTCGTTTACAATATTATCTTTAACTATATCCAGTGCATGTTCCCACGCCGTCATAAAAAAAAAGCAAACTACAGTGACCATATTTCAATCTATGGTCAACCCCTGATAAACAGTTTAAAATAAATATTACTGTGAGCATTGTTTAAGGCCATATTTTATCAGGCTGTCGAAGATATCATCATTATTCATCCATTTTCTTAGCCGCTTATCCTCACAAGGGTCGCAGGAGGGATGGAGACTATTGCTGCTGTCAACGGGCAGGAGGCGGGGTACACCCTGAAGTGGTTGCCAGCCAATCGCAGCCACATGGGGACAAGAAACAGTCGCACTCACAATCAATCACACCTCGGGACAACTTAGAGTCACCAATTAATGAAGGTTTTTGGGGTGTGGGAGGAAATTGGAATGCCAGAAGAAAACCCACGCAGCCTTGGGGAGAACATGCAAACTCCACACAGGCAGAGCTGGGATTTGAACCGCAGTCCCCATGAACTGTGAGGCCAACACTTTAAGCAGTCTGCCATTCCAGACAGATTAACATGAGTATTTTTATCCCCTAAATTCAACCCAGTATACATTTGTATGTTGAGGATTTTACATCCAACTTAACCGCTAAGGGAAATTAGGATGCAACATCAGTGGTGAGCTTATTTTAGGGCTTGAAAACTAATATTAAAAACACATCATTCCCATCCAGCTCAGTGCACTATTAATACAATACTATGACATACAGTAGATCATTGCTTAACTACAATATGTTGACCAACACAAAGATCATTATTGATGGTGCCCTGTAAAAGGTTCTAAAACCTTAAATTGCAGATCCCCATAATTGTCATGACTTAAAATTACTTAATTAGTTTAAGATTTCTTCTTCTTTTCCTTTCGGCTTGTACCGTTAGGGGTCGCCACAGCGTGTCATCTTTTGCCATCTTAGCCTATCTCCTGCATCTTCCTCTCTAACCCCAACTGCCCTCATGTCTTCCCTCACCACATCCATAAACCTTCTCTTTGGTCTTCCTCTCGCTCTTTTGCCTGGGAGCGCCATCCTCAGCATCCTTCTACCAATATACTCACTCTCTCGCCTCTGAACATGTCCAAACCATCGAAGTCTGCTCTCTCGAATCTTGTCTCCAAAACATCCAGCTTTGGCCGTCCCTCGAATGAGCTCATTTCTAATCCTATCCAACCTGGTCACTCCGAGCGAGAACCTCAACATCTTCATTTCTGCCACCTCCAGTTCTGCTTCCTGTTGTTTCTTCAGTGCCACCGTCTCTAATCCGTACATCATGGCCGGCCTCACCACTGTTTTGTAAACTTTACCCTTCATCCTAGCAGACACTCTTCTGTCACATAACACACCAGACACCTTTCGCCAGCTGTTCCAACCTGCTTGGACCCGTTTCTTCACTTCCTGACCACACTCTCCATTGCTCTGTATTGTTGACCCCAAGTATTTGAAGTCGTCCACCCTCGCTATCTCTTCTCCCTGTAGCCTCACTCTTCCCCCTCTACTTTTCTCATTCACGCACATATATTCTGTTTTACTTCGGCTAATCTTCATTCCTCTCCTTTCCAGTGCATGTCTCCATCTTTCCAATTGTTCCTCTGCATGCTCCCTGCTTTCACTGCATATGACAATATCATCTGCGAACATCATGGTCCAAGGGGATTCCAGTCTAACCTCATCTGTCAGCCTATCCATTACCACTGCAAACAGGAAGGGGCTCAGAGCTGATCCTTGATGCAGTCCCACCTCCACCTTAAATTCCTCTGTCACACCTAAGGCACACCTCACCATTGTTCTGCTGCCATCATACATGTCCTGTACTATTTTAACATACTTCTCTGCCACACCAGACTTACGCATGCAGTACCACAGTTCCTCTCTTGGTACTCTGTCATAGGCTTTCTCTAGATCCACAAAGACACAATGTAGCTCCTTCTGACCTTCTCTGTACTTTTCCACGAGCATCCTCAAGGCAAATAATGCATCTGTGGTACTCTTTCTAGGCATGAAACCATACTGTTGCTCGCAGATACTTACTTCTGTCCTGAGTCTAGCCTCCACTACTCTTTCCCATAACTTCATTGTGTGGCTCATCAACTTTATTCCTCTATAGTTCCCACAGCTCTGAACATCCCCTTTGTTCTTAAAAATGGGAACTAGAACACTTTTCCTCCATTCTTCAGGCATCTTTTCGCCCGCTAGTATTCTGTTGAATAAGTTGGTCAAAAACTCCACAGCCATCTCTCCAAATTGCTTCCATACCTCTACCGGTATGTCATCAGGACCAACTGCCTTTCCATTTTTCATCCTTTGTAGTGCCTTTCTGACTTCCCCCTTAGTAATCATTTCCACTTCCTGGTCCTTCACTCTTGCCTCTTCAACTCTTCCTTCTCTCTCATTTTCTTCATTTATCAACTTCTCAAAGTATTCTTTCCATCTATTTAGTACACTACCGGCACCAGTCAACACATTTCCATTTCTATCCTTAATCACCCTTACCTGCTGCACATCCTTCCCATCTCTATCCCTCTGTCTGGCCAACCTGTAGAGATCCTTTTCTCCTTCTTTCGTGTCCAACCTGGTGTACATGTCTTCATATGCCTCTTGTTTAGCCTTTGCCACCTCTACCTTTGCCCTACGTCGCATCTCGATGTACTCCTTTCGCCTCTCCTCAGTCCTCTCAGTATTCCACTTCTTCTTCGCTAATCTCTTTCCTTGTATGACTCCCTGTATTTTGGGGTTCCACCACCAAGTCTCCTTCTCCCCTTTCCTACCAGATGACACACCAAGTACTCTCCTGCCTGTCTCTCTGATCACCTTGGCTATCGTCGTCCAGTCTTCCGGGAGCTTCGGTTGTCCATCGAGAGCCTGTCTCACCTCTTTCCGGAAGGCCGCACAACATTCTTCCTTTCTCAGCTTCCACCACATGGTTCTCTGCTCTACCTTTGTCTTCTTAATCTTCCTACCCACCACCAGAATCATCCTACATACTACCATCCTATGCTGTCGAGCTACACTCTCCCCTACCACTACTTTACAGTCAGTAACCTCCTTCAGATTACATCGTCTGCACAAAATATAATCTACCTGCGTGGTTCTACCTCCGCTCTTGTAGGTCACTATATGTTCCTCCCTCTTCTGGAAATAAGTGTTCACTACAGCCATCTCCATCCTTTTTGCAAAGTCCACCACCATCTGCCCTTCAAAGTTCCTTTCCTGGATGCCGTACTTACCCATCACTTCTTCATCGCCCCTGTTTCCTTTACCAATATGTCCATTACAATCTGCACCAATCACAACTCTCTTGCTGTCTGGGATGCTCAGAACTACTTCATCTAGTTCCTTCCAGAATTTCTCTTTCAACTCTAGGTCACATCCTACCTGTGGTGCATAGCCGCTAACCACATTATACATAACACCCTCAATTTCAAATTTTAGTCTCATCACTCGATCTGATACTCTTTTCACCTCCAAGACATTCTTAGCCAGCTCTTCCTTTAAAATAACCCCTACTCCATTTCTCTTCCCATCTACTCCGTGGTAGAATAATTTAAACCCTGCTCCCAAACTTCTAGCCTTACTACCTTTCCACCTGCTCTCTTGGATGCACAGAATATCAACCTTTCTCCTAATCATCATGTCAACCAACTCCTGTGCTTTTCCTGTCATAGTCCCAACATTCAAAGTCCCTACACTCAGTTGTAGGCTCTGTGCATTCCTCTTTTTCTTCTGACGCTGGATCCGGTTTCCTCCTCTTCTTTGTCTTCGACCCACAGTAGCTGAATTTCCACCGACGCCCTGCAGGTTAGCAGTGCCGGGGGCGGGCGTTGTTAACCCGGGCCACGACCGATCCGGTATGGGATTCTTTAGATGAACGCTCATATTTGTTTGGCACAGTTTTTACGCCGGATGCCCTTCCTGACGCAACCCTCTGCATTTATCCGGGCTTGGGACCGGCCTACAGATTGCACTGGTTTGTGCCCCCATAGGGCTGCATTAATTAGTTTTAGATTTATTCATGCTAAATCATACAATACAAAATTCCTCTATGTACGTAGTATTCCACTTGAAAAATAAAGTACGGCAAAATGAGTAATTACAGTATACACATTTATTGAAGAATATTGATGACAAAAACAAAAAAAACAAACAATGAAGCTTTATTATATGTTGAATACAATTAAATAAATAACAGAATTAAATTTTGAAATGGTCATCAAAGCTCATGATTTGATCCTCGACTGACAAAACCCCCAGCAAGTATATCCATTTTCTGAGCCGCTTATCCTTACAAAGGGATTAAAATACCAACAAATTGCATACATCCGTCAAACAGAAAAAAAGCAATGTTAGTCATATTTAGTTTGCTAAAACAATAGACTTTGTTCTAGTTCATGGAAGTGAAGGAAGGTATCATAAAGGTTTTGCTTCCCCTTTGAACCATTCTAGAACACTGTTCTTGTTTTCTGCAATCCACTTCATGTTGGCGATGGTTCTCTCGATGGACTGATCCACTGCCAAGGTCCCAGAGCCAAAACCAACCCCAGAATTATCTTCTTTAAACTGCTTTAGCTGCAAGGACAAAGAAAATATACGTTATTATAAACAATTGCTGCTTATAAAGTAATCGTGAGCAGACTAAGGTGACGGAATTTATCTTACAGAACTGATTGTTTTCCACAAAAACAAAGAAATGATATTGTGATCAAGACTAATAGAAGTTATTATTATTATTTGAGCATCTCTTATGTTAAGATACAACTTGATATAGAGATCTCATTCACTAGTGCAATTATGTCAGGTAGTTGTGAGTATATTATTATATATAACCCTACATTAAAGAATGATACCCTACAACTGATAAAATATTAAACTGAGCACTTTGACGAAAAAAAAGTAGATAATAGTTTAGATAATGGAACCTGTTGAAGCTCAAAATCACTGGAAAACCGCTTAGTGACCCCATTGATGAGGTTGGAGAAGGAAAACGATCCACCTCCATATCTGAGTGAGGAAAGACAAACATTATATTGTTTTACCTTCGTCCACTATATCAATGAAACATTAATTGTAATTGTAGAAGGAAATGTCTATGGAAAGGCATATGTTTTCTATTATTTAAGGAACAATGAGTAAACAATCTAGTATGGATATGAAAGCATTTTTAAATAAAAAAGGACTTTCAAATCAATTTTTGAGTGGTATGTTCAAGATGAAAAAAAAACCGAGAACACTGAGCAAAGTACAGTATGTGGCATCATCAACTAGAAATGTTAAAGAAAACACAACTAACAAAATGTTTTTGTTCTTTTCAGTGAAGCCCTATTGTTCATTTTTAAGACGCAATCATGAACTAAAAATCTTTTATTTTCTGTTATCCATTTGATGGGTTACGTTACGATATGGATATGGTAAGTGAATTCTTAGAATGGACCCTGCACATACCATGAGCCTGTGAGGCAGTAAAACCCAGCAATCATATCTGTGGGGTGGGGAGGATCTTGAAAAAGTTACATGTATTATAAATGAAACACATTGCTTTAAATACAAAGTTTTCAAAAGTCATATTGTCAAAAGTTGAAATAGAATCCCCATCATGTTGGTGTCTTTTGTAACGTGAACATGCTGCACTTGCCCAGAGAGCAACGGTGCAGCACACATGGAATTACGACAGGTTTCACAATGAACTTGTCTGTAAAGCTGCCGTTCACTTTTCATCTGTGACATGCATATGAGCTGAGTTTGTGAGACACTTTTATTACTGTGTTGTAGTTAAATGACATGTAAAAACGTTACCTGACATACCATATAATGTAATAGCTTCACTAAAAGTTATAATGCTCGTTTCAGTAGCTTTAAACATTTCCACTATGAAATTGCTGTGGTTGCAATGATGAGCAGGTTGTATTTGTCAAAAAAAGGAATTAATAAATACTATACTCACTGAGTAAAAATGTATGACCAATGAGCCCTGACAAAGTCCCAAGCCAGAGACTGTCCAATCATATTGTTGGCAATGTAGACAATGGTAGAGGTGGCATCCTGCTTTCGGATCTTGCTGGGATCCAGAGTGTACTCCAGGTACCTGAGAACACCCGATAACATTCATTTGCATTGTTTAAGAAATTTGCACCTCTTTACTGTATCATATCCAATCATAGCAATGTGGGCTGAGCATACCTATTGAGGAGCCAAGGCTGCTTTGTGCAGGCCAGAGCAGCACGGAGTTTTTCAGCTTCAGTAGCAATAGTAGCGATTTTAAATTCAGACCAAGCAAACTCCCACTCTTTCATGCCCCCTGCTGCGATGGCATTGCAGTAAACAGTGGAGCGTAGGTTGGGGTGTATTCTGCAGACAGATGATGTTTCAGTAAGCCTGAAACAGTAAAAACAGCACTTGAACAAGCCAAAATGGACACATCACTATTCACTTACGGGTTTCTTTTCTCATCCATCCATTGCTTGAACCACGTCTTGGCCTGTTCTTGACATTCCTGATGACCAGTTCTGCAAGCCAGACTGATGGCATTCACCTGGTTGTACCTGCACGTCAATCCAGAGTTAGGAAGAACTGGTAAAGAGTGCATTGTTATTATAAGTGTGACAGTACAATAACTAGCTAGGGAAAAGGATTAGAAATGCAATCTGAACGTTGAGCACTTGTGAGCATGAAGCATGACAAACTATGATTGAAAATAGGGTACATGACGAATATACACACAGGCATGGCCAGTGATAGCTTGGTAAAATGTGAAATTATGCCATTATAGTGCCATGATATACTCCAAGTGTCATTTGTCTGGTCTAATACAAAAGGTGACAGAATCAATCTTTGGTTGCAGATACACAAACAAATATTGGCTTCAATCTTTACTTACTGGTCCATGTGCCCCTCTGGTACTTTTGTCCAGTTTGTAGTGATTTTCTTGTAATGGTCAAACAGTGGGATGACCTGCTTATTTAAATAATTCTAAAACAAACAAGAAGCTTGAATGATTGATGTGCAAAGAGAACGTAACATTAGGATGAGCATATTGTACATGCATGTATACGATACGAATATTGCCTGGATCAGACTGCAAGAGAAATTTGGCCTTTCATCATGGCACTAAGTGTATGTCAAACTACTGCCTTTAAATTTTGCCATATATCGCTCAGAAGGTGGCAACACCACGCAATGCTGATATCAGTGTACCCCATCTTTTAGGATCACTGGACTTTATCTTGTCAAATTAAACACCATCGGGGAGGTAGGACCAGATAATAGGGTCACACTTCACCGCAACTGGATATAGCTGCAACCACGAAGACAAGTTGTCAAATAATAGATCACAGCTTCAATACTGTAAAAAAAAAAAAAAAAATGGCATGCGGTGTCACCGGGTGCTGAGGCGATGATATTTTGGGTTTCTTAATTTGAGGATTGCTTGAGGTATGTTCACATACTGTATATTATAATAGAAAACAGTTCGCAAGTAGAAAGCAAAACACTTTGTAACCTAACAAGCTAGTGCTAGCACTAATGGTTGTAGGTAAACATGCAGCATTCTGTCAAATAATGCAATAAAGTTTCAGTAAATATTAATTTGTGCATGTGAATAAAGCTTGACAACGGTGACCAAGTATGTTGACAACAGGAAGCACTGGAAACGATGTGCCAGTCACCATACGCAATCCTACGGGCAGACGTCGAGGTGCACTGCCAAGAGTTGTCGATATTTCATACGACATGGAAAATATCCCGAAAACTAAACATGCTTTACATTTCATTTTGGCTGTGGATGATGTCATATTACAACGAGTTCTGTCATTCCCAACAAAATATGTCAAGCTCGATCTGAAAATCACGCGTGATAGCTAATCGGGCAAATATTGGGGCTAAAGTCCTGCAGTTTGATCTATGGATAAGTGTGCTAATATCTGGTTCTTTAATCTGGTTGCTACTGCTAAAACTCTTCTAGGGAGTTTTCTACAAAATTTTGGAACGTGTCTGTTGGAATATTTGTCAATTCATCCAGCAGAACATTCAGTGAACTGAGAGGCCACTGGTGTTGGATCACAATCTCTGTCATCCAAAACTGCTTCATCGGTGTGGGCCAGTCAAGGCACTTCTTGGCAAAGTCATCTATCCTTGCTATATGGGACATGCTTTGAGACTTTCACTCAACTTCTCCTGCAATGTACCAATCATCGAATTGTCCAAAATGTCAATTCAGGGGAAAGTAAGGGGTCTCACCCAACCACTGATTAAATGATTAAGAGGTGTGCCTTCCTCATTTAATCAGTTTAGTACATTTGTTGCAATTTTAAGGAAACAAAGATAGCCCACCTGCATGGGACCATAAACCTCACTACGGTCAAACATGAGGTAGAAGAAGTCCAGGTTCTTCAGGGCTGACTGCCAGGGCATGTATTCCCTCTCCTTATCCAGATACTTGGTGGTTTTAAGAGCCAGAACCGTGGGGATGATCTTTGCCCTTTTTGGATTAAAAGCATTGTGAATGTCAGAAAGGTATTATACAGTTTATATATTTTATCATATCTCAGATGGATATTTAATATGTGACAACACCATTGATAAATAAATGATAAAAACTGGTGAGCCAAGTCACTACCTTGAAAGAGGATAAAAGGTCAATACATTTTTAATTAAATATAAAAATATGAATTTATTTATTTGCAGTTGTATTGGCACATATGGCTGACTCTGATGCAGGCAGCACGAGTTCTGCTTCCACTAAGTGATGGTGTCAATTTGAGTTTATTCATATCTACATGTGTCCTGCGATGACTGGTGACCAGTTCAGGGTGTAGTCCACCTTTCACCCAAAGTCAGCTAGGCTAAATTCTAGCACCTTACATCCCTAAACAGAATAAGCGGTATTGAGAAAAGATGGATGGGTTTTAACTGAAATTGCATTCACTATCCGTGTCAGTCAATGTCATTTCTGATCTCTGTGCCCTCTCCCTGCCTCTATTGGCATTTTCACCTAGAGATCCATTTAGAGTGTGAAAAATGGTATCACAGACCTTAAGTAAACAATTGAAGTCTCTTAAAGGTCAAGTGTCATCAAACGGATTATTTTTGGTACATTATTAATGAAAAACCCACAGCCAGTATGGTCCCATGTGTTTTTTCACCACAAAACATGATTTTGACGTATACAGCTTTTTGTAACTCCTGCCATGAAAATCCTCTCGTGGGATTTGTTTTCAAGAAGAAGCAGGAAGTGACGTAAAGGACAGTGGCGCCTCCTCTTGGACTCATTTGTTTCCATTAGATTTACCTCCGGGACGGTAGCTCGTTGTTCCCTCGTGTTAGCCAAAATGCCGGCTCATTGCATTGCTGGACATTGCTTGAACACTCGGGAGAATGGAATTACCCTTCATAAGTTTGAAAGAGACCCTGTTCGTTGTGAAAAATGGATTGCACGAGTGTAGAGGACGAGAGCTTCGTGGGTTCCAAATAACAGGTAAGTGTGTATACAGCTCAAAAAAAAAAAATAGTTTGGGGCGGGCTACGTAATCGGTCTCTCTCATAACGTAGCAAAAGATCCACGTATGAAATGTGTTGATGTGCGCATACAACTACGAAAAAAAATAATAGTTTGGGGGCGGACAGTAATCGGTCCCTCTCATAACGGAACAAAAGATCCGCGTATGAAATGTGCTGATGTGCGGGTCGCCCAGCCAACAATGTCTCGATAGTGTTCATCGCGTACTGAGTGACTTTGAACATACCCCTAAAAGCAACATGGCTCCACCTCCTCCTTATATGCCACCACTGGCACCTAAACTCAGCCACACCGGCTCTGAAGAACCCAGCCGAGAATGCGTTACTCAGTCACGTGCGTCATAAGCCACACCGGCCAGCTGCGATGAGCCCCTATGGTTCATCTCCGCCGCGGGAGTGGATCGGAAGGGATGCGGTTTGGCTGTGATCGGATATCATCTGAATATGGCTCGAAACAATAATGTAATATTGCCCTGAGTGCTCGAAACAATAGTGTAATATTGCCCCGGTAACTTCACTCGGTTGTGTGCTGTTGTCCTTTTCGAAAAGAGCTTTGGTGTCAGAATGGGTGTGGGAAAAATGCAAATATCTCTGTTGTTCGGCTTCCATAGTAGCAGGCACTGCGCGTTTTCAACGGCGGAAGTGACGATGACGTCAAGGACAGAGGACGCGACTAATATGGCGACCACTTGGATGTCGAGGGACCCACAATTGCACAACTTTGTGCATGGATGACGCGCTCTCTGCTCACTTTTGTTTTTCGTATAGACATTGAAGTGAATACTGTTATATGTAGTTTTCATTACAATATCTATTTTACAATGTTTATAGGGATGTCTGTCCCACTTTAAAGTTGCATCCTTTGAGAAATTAATGTGAACACAGTGGCCATGGATCTCAGCTGGTCAAGAAATGTTGTACACTAGGCCCGGGCAGTCTTCACTCTATTCTTTGCCAAGCCATGTCTTAATAGCTATGCTATGTACTTCATCCATCTATTGGAGCCTATCCTAGAAATTGTCGGCCGGGAGTTCAGTACACCCTGAACTGGTTGCCAGCAAATCGCAGGACACATAGAGACAGACAACAGTCGCACTCGCAATCACACCTGAAGGCAATTTAGAGTCTCCAATTGATCTTGCATTTTTTGGGATGTCAGAGGAAAACGGGAGTGCCCGGAGAAAACCCACGCAGGCACGGAGAGAAGATGGAAACTTCCCACAGACGGGGCTGGGATTTTAACCCCAGACCTCAGAACTCTGAAGCCAACACTCTAACCAGCTGATCCACCGTGCCACCGCTACATATTCAAAGCAGATAAGAAGGTTTTTTTTTAATGGAACTAAATGTCTGTGAGGCACGTTACAAAGACTGTGTACCTGGCCAAGTTGAAGGCGTCATCCACTAACTGAGCTCTGTTGATCCCTGATATCGCCTTGGAAAAATAAAAGAAAAGTCTTATCACTTGACAAAAACTCGTCAAAATGTGGAGAGAAACAATGTGATGATGTCACAAAGCGTCTTACAGAATGGTTGGTGCTCAGAACCTCCAACAGCTTGTCCCAGTTTCTTTGGTCATAGTTAACTCTGTAGTAACCCACAACACCAAGATTGGCCAGCAGCCAATCAGACCCTGATAACTTCATTGATTCTATTGTATCTAGAGAAGAACGTAAACATGTTAGTGACTTCTTTTAGCCTATACTATATGTACAAGGTTTATAAATACAGTGGCGATGTGAAGAGGACATTAGACATAACCTGATATTGTAGGTGACAACACAGCCACAGACCTCAACTGAACACCCTTTAACTGAGCTGTTTCAAAAAGTCTGCTTTTCCCGAGATATTTACTTTTATATACATTGTTAGACAGATACTCACTTGACTATTTTGAAGCAGAAAAGCTAGAAAAATAAACAAGTAAAAAAGATATAAAATTCCATGACATAAGGTCATTTGTAATTCTTCAATTCCGAACTGACTTTTTTTTTTTTTTGCTATGCCCTAAATCATTGGTATTGGTATCAATGTGGGAGACTAAGACTAGAATGAAAATCAAAGAACTGGGGGTTAGGGTGGATAGAGAATAAAAAAATAAACATTTGCAGTCTTATTTTCTTTTTTGAATTTGCTTGCCATCCTATTGCTATGAAGTCATATCACTTTAGGAGCTCATGCAGATATGCGCTACGCTGATGTGCTGGGGTAGAACATATCAAACGGAAAGTTCATGCAGTCAAGGTAGTTTCAACTGCCTCATGGCACCATGTGGTATTTTTTTCCTCGTGAAGGAGTACAATTGAGGCATCAATTTGAGATAAGGCATTTGTTTGTTTGGACTGCGAACCATATAGCTTATGGAGACACGACGACTACTATTAAAATACATATGTACTGTTATATTGATAGATGTTATCTGTAAATTGTACAAAGGATGCAGACCAGCATATCTACTCACCTACATATTTTTACTTCATCAAAAGTAGTTAATTTGCTGGTGCAATCAAATGCTAGGGGAATTGTGGAGGGATATGATATGGCTATATCTTTGTATAGTTTTGCAGTTATAAGCCTAATACTGATAACAGCATAGAACAAACTTTTTTTTAAACTATAAATACATTTTACCTGTTTTATTTGCCAACCATAGTAGATTTTGGGTGACGTCAGTCTTTGTCCACCTGATGGGTATAATCCATTCATAACTGCAAAAGACAATTGCAGATAGAAATTTGTTGGACCACTGCTAAATTCCTTTTGTCTTTCTTTGCCTTTAGTATGTGACGTCACGTGACTAAGAAAGCATAACTTGATTGTTCATGTGTTGGTTTTGACCTGAAGTACCCCTGCCTTCTTAACACTGAATTTAGACAGCAAATTGTAGTCAGTTGAATCTCAGGAGACAAAAATATTGCGTTTGAATTTTAAAAGTTGAATTTTTTCAATTGGCGAATTTGTTAACATTGAAAAGTTAAACTGAAATACAGCTATTGAAAATTTGATCGCTTTTAAATAACAATGTGAATTTTACAACATCAAATTTTCAGTGGCATTTTTAATTCAAATTCTGGTGGCACATATTTACTTCCATAGAGTTAATTACCCCAGTAAGTATAATATTGCTAAATTGATTTGTATTGTTAAAATATAACTGTCTGTTATTCATGATTTTTTAAAAATTGTTCAACAAAAATGCATTCATGTATTTATTAAGACCAAATGAAAGTTATTCATGTTCAGAAAGAAAGTTTTGATTGTTGATTATTATGTCTGTATTTGGTTGAAAAAGACCATTCTGAACTACTTAAAAGCGAACACAGTTCATACTTGAAAGGAGATGGTACAGTAACTTCAGAGTCGGGATCCAGGAGGAAATGCTTTTGGGTTATTACTCCACTTGTGGAATTGATTGTAACCACGGGAAAGCCCATTTGCAGCACCCATGTGTTCATGATGTCATGAACAGTTTCAGGAAGGTCACCAAGGCCGGCAACCTCAACAGCCTGCAGAGACAGAATTGTTTTCTTCTTTTGTTCAGTTGACTCACAAATTACCACCTGTTGCTATAAACTTGAACAATTTCAGGACTGTACTGTCTGTCGTGCAGAGGTCTGTTGTGCTAATCTACCATCAGCTACACCATTGAAAAAGATCATGAGATGTCATGTATGGATGGATCGAATTTAATGGGCTGAAAAATGAAATCCTCTTCCAACACGTGGCAGAAAATGTATTTAAACTGTGGAGCCAATAATTTTATACAATGAGCATATATTTATACTTTTGGTGACATTTTTGTTTGTTAGTTTAGAGTGACATGATTTAAAAAATAAAGAATGTGCCTCGGCTAAAAAAAGTTTGTGACACACAGAGCTACACACCCATTGTGCCACCATTAACCAGATCAACTGTCCCCATGACAACCAAGTCAAGATAATCAAGAAAAAAGATTTACACTTTGGGGAGAGCCAAGTATCTATTTTTATGGGCAACACACACGAGTAATTCGGACAGTGCGCCTAGTAAATTGAAGGCCACTACGAGATACAGGCTCAGTACCTTTTTTTTAAAAAAAATTGTATATGTGATACGTAAAAAAATACTTGCCATTTGCAGATGGTTCCATAGGTCTTTATAATCTGCATTTCCAAATGCAAATGTCGCCAGGTAGGTCTAGAAGAACATGGACAGGGAAAAGAAAAAAGACAGTGGATCAACACTCTAAATGTCTAGAATCTTTTTTTTCCCCTGGCAACCTTAGAATTGCTTATTTTAATCTTTGACCCAACATAACTTTGTGGCGTGCCATATTATGTTAAGGCCACCAACCATCATACTTGGATTTAAAATAATGCATGATAAATGTGATCTGTGCAAAATAATCTGACCCCATAAGCACAAAGCATTTGATCTCATCTTCCATGAGGGGCCACATGTTGGGCAAGGGGACGCATTTACCAATGGACGTACAGTATATTATATGGACAAGGCTTGGCATATGCCTTCCGCTGAGGTGCTCTTCATCTAACACAAGAGGACCATAATTAGCAGGATGGAGGTAGCCAATGGTTACTGTAGTGACGGCACTCTATATCTGACCAATCAAAGGGATGCATTTTGCTCCTGTTGGCGCTTGCAAACTACAGAACAAAGACTGAGTTGATGTGTCAGGAATAAGTAAGAGGGTGGGAAAAAAAACAAAACTAGAGGAAGTGCATGCTCCAGTTGAAGGTGGATAACTCATCTCAAACATTTTTCTATTGCTTCCAAGTCCCAACCTAATCTGATCTGAACAATAAATTACAAATGGTTCAAAATATGAACATCATATTGTAAAATATATCTACTCATCCTTTCAGAGCCTTACTCTGAGGATGAACATAACTGCACAAAAATATCTTGGCACTGATCTCTTCTTATTAGGAAAGTGTAACAATAGTTTGTCTTTTTTGGGGAACAGTTTTAACTTGGGATTTCCCACAGCACTTGTTTTCCAGAACAATACCAGAATGTGTTTTCACTCTTGCGTACTCAGTGATACTAACTACAGATATCACCAGTACATGATTCATAAAATTTCAATTAACACAATGACATATAAATGTAAATGAAGACCTTTCCTTCTTTCTTTGACACATGATGATTTGTCAGTGTGTCAAACCAGTGCAGTTCAGCACCAAATACTGGCAAGGGCGACTTTTTTTTTTTTTTTTTGCCTGATGTTTCGGTGACTGGTATTGGGTGCCTTCACGAGTACTCAATACCTTGAAGTAAGGCCAGCATTGTATCTGTATCTATACCTTGTATCTGTGTTCACCTATTCCTAGTTTTAGCAGTCTGAAATATGCTACAAATTTTTAACTACCAGTCTCCAACCAACCCAAAATTGTGACAGGGAGTGGTGGGGGGGGGGGCTTCAAATAAAATTTCACTGAGTGCCTCATTTTGGTCAGAGACGGCTCTGACTATGGATAAATACCTATTTTTGTCCCATCTAACATAGGGTTTCAAATGTGTTAATATATTTGTCAAGGACAAATTGTGAAAGTTTTAAATCTTTAGAGCATCATGTGAGTATTTGTCATGTTGTTAATATTGGTGCAAAAAAATACTTACCTTGAGGCCCATTGTGAATACCTCTTCAGTCAAGAAATCTGACAACATCCTCAAAACAGATGCACCCTAAAGATAAAGGAATAAAGTCACCAATAATGTGCGGATTCAGTTTCTTATATCCTGATCAAATAAAAAGATCTTGATTTGTCTTAATTGGAGAAAGAGTTCAAAGGTATGTGAGAAAGGACTGATGTTTGAGATCACCTTGCTGTATGAAATGGCGTCAAACTGCTCACTGATTTGTGCTGGTTTCTGGATATCGTCTTCTTTTGAGGACAAAGGGTGAGATGACGCCAAAGCATCAACAGCAAACACCCTGTGCATGTCACTAAGCACAATTAGGTCTTTCTGTTGAAGCATGACAAACCTTACTGTCACTAACCAGCAGTGATATAACTAATTTATCACCCAAAAGAGTTTTTGTGAAAAAAAACAATCCTCACCACATTCCATTCAGGTTCTGCTTCGTGAGCTCCAAGATACTCAACATATGAGGCAAAACCTTCATTCAGCCACAGGTCATTCCACCACCTCATGGTGACCAGATTTCCAAACCACTAAAGAGCACAAAAGGAAAACAATTAAGGGGAAATTATACTAAAGCATCCATCTGTTTTCTTAGCCGCTTATCCTCACGAGGGTCACGGGATTGCTGGAGCCTATCCCAGCTGTCATCGGGCAGGAGGCGGGGAACACCCTGAACTGGTTGCCTGCCCATCAAAGGGCACAGCGAGACAAACAACAGTCACACTCACAATCACACCTAGGGGCAATCTAGAGTGTCCAATTAATGTTGCATGTTTTTGGGATGTGGGAGGAAACCACAGTGCCCGTAGAAAACTCACGCAGGCACGGGGAGAACATGCAAACTCCAAACAGGCGGGGCTGGGATTTGAACCTCTTTCCTCAGAACTATGAGGCCAACACTTTACAGCTCCTCCACCGTGCCGCCTATAGTAAAGCAGAGCAAGTTTATTATTATAATGCATTCCATACACAACATAACTATGTGCTTTACATGAATAAATGCATCTAAAAAACAATGGTTGTTGGGGGCTTTGACTGCTGTGGAGAAAGCAAAGGACAGGCAGTAAATAGGAACCCATCTCGCGAGAACACGCCTTTATGTGCTCATATGCAGTGACATCAAGAGAGGCCGGGATTGGTTAAACCAACAACGGCCAAAACTGCCTCAGAAATCGAAAGGTAGATCGGGATCAAATCATTGGGCAACCTTGATCTACTTTATCAAAGCTGCACTGAGATCCAGGAAGACTTGAATTGACACCTTTCCCAAGCCAGTATTTAACCTGATATAATTTAGCATTTTGATAAGAGCAACTACTGTACTCTGATGAGTTTAGAAACGTCAATTCAAAAAGTCAATTTAAATTTAAGAAATTGGTGAGTTTATTAAAAATAACTGTCCCAACAATCTTGGCTATGAAAGAAAGATTTGAGATGGGTTTACTACTAGAAACAAATTAATGATGGAATCTTGTAAGTTCCAACAAAAGTCAAATCTAGAAATATTTTGCATAGATTTTTCCGTAGATCATTAGTTATTAAGATAGTACCAGCTATTAAGAGACTGTCGAGACCTAAGAGACATGTTCAGCCACCTAAGAGGCTAATCGAGAGCTGTTGAACACTTTGTGGAGTATTCTGAGTTGCTGTTCAGATGCAATATATGTTTAAAAAAAAGTGGATTGTTGACATGTTGATAAGCTGTTGGCCAGATGCCTTGAGAACTGGTACCTGTACTTTGTTTTTATTTTACAATGGAAAATAATGTTTACGCAGATTGTTAATTGTTTACAATCAGTTACAATGCTCAGAGTAAAGCTAAAACAGGAATCATATGTTGATTTTAAGTTTTTATTAAGTGGTTGATATTTCTTTATATGGGGGGAGATGTGGTGTTATAACTTAGATAGAACGACAACAACATTACCCAGCATGCTCAGTAGCTGTCATGATCCTGCCGCTTCAGCACGAGCTGTGCGGGTGTCCGCGCAGGTGCGCTGATTGGAAGGTGCACACCTGCGCTTCATGCAGCCTGATTATGCTATGGATTTATATGACCGCGATGACAAATGGCCGGCGCCAGTTCATATGATCTTCATGTCCCATTCGTGTGCTCCGGTATCCCTGATTGAACCTGTGTGTACCGACCTTCGTCCGTTCTCCGACCAACCTTGTAAGCCTGACTCCTTTGATACTTCTGCCTGCGTTGATTGTTCTCCTGTGTACCGACTCCTGCCTGTCCGCTCATCTACTCTCTTCGCCCGACGTCCCAACTACCGCTGCTGCACCGGACTGCCTGCTCAATCCCCTACCTCTGCATGTAATAAACGTGTCTATTCTTGAACTACCTTGCATCTTCCGAGTTCCTGCATTTGGGTCCTACTCTCGTTTCCGATGGGACATGACAGTAGCCAGATGGAGAGGATACAGAGGTAGCCAAAGTGCAGTTAGCTAGTACACGTTCAACATCTCGGAAATAAAGATGGAATCCTTGGTAATACGCCTCGACTATTTGTTATATAATATGACAAGACAACACACTCGTGACACAGCAGGAGTTTTCACCTGGGAACACTCCCATGGATGCCATTTTCAGGCAATATCTTTCTTATGGAAGAGTCATGAACACTTAACCGAGGCCAGCGAGGCCTGCAGGTTGTTTGATGTTTTTCGATGTTCTTTTGTGACCTCCTGGATGAGTCGTTGTCGTATTGCTGGAGTAATTTTAGTTGGCCAACCACTCCTGGGAAGGTTTGCTACTCTGCCCAGTTTCTCCATTTTTAGGATAATGGCTCTGACAGTGGTTCAGTGGAGCCCCAATGCCTTGGAAATGCCTTTTTAATCTTTTACAGACTGATGGATTTCAATCACTTTTTTCCTCATTTCTTCTTGAATTTCTTTGGATCATGGCTTGAGGCATTGGTTCTTGAGATCTTGTAGCCTACTTCACGTTCTCTGACACATTCTACTTAAGATATTTATTGATTCAACAAGTATGGTGGTAATCAGGCAAACCTCTCTAGCTTGAACATACCCTTCCTACATTTGTGGTTACTCACAGGGACTTTAGGATTTAACAAGAGGGGCGAAATTGCTTTTTCACAGTTTGTCTAAAAGGTTTGGAATTTTTTTCTGCCTTAATAAATTCAATTGTCATTTGAAAACTGCATTTTGTATTTTCTTGGGTTGCCTGAGTGATATCAAAATTTGTTTGATGATTTGAAACCTTTGTGTGTGGTGGATTTGAAAAGAAAATAAATTAGGGAGTGGGCAAATACATTTTTTTTTTACGGTAGTGTAGAAACTAACCATGTGAGCCAGTTCATGACTGATGATGGAAGCGATCCTCTCCTTGTTTCCATTGGAGGAAAAGGCTTCATCATAGAGGAGAGCTGTCTCTCTATAGGTGATTAGACCCCAGTTCTCCATGGCTCCCGCGTTAAAGTCTGGCAGGGCTATCTGATCTGCATTCAGGAAGAGTACAATAAAAATAAATTGTTCTTGTCTGCAAAACACAGCCTTTCAATGATTGTTGTTCCTGTCAAACATTATAATTTTATGACAAGTTATGTTCCTGATCGGGTCATGAAAGTCAAAGAGATAAAAAAAAATGTCCGTGTGACAAGCTAAAATAACATCTCATATCTTTCAAACACTGTTGCTGAATGAGTCTACAGTTCTTGCACAACAGTTTATTAAAAGCAAACGTATGTTTGCAAGACTGCTGTACTTGCAATTTAAAGTATATGATTGTAAGTTATTTTAAGCTCATTTTGATCACAAGTTATGTTCACACACCCAAGTAGAGGAGAAATACAGAATTTTGTTTTGAAGGGTTCTCTGTGCTCTTCACCTCTACACAAATATAAAATGGGAATATACTTTAATCATCTGCACTAAGAATAAAATTTCATTAAAGGTTGTTTAACGTACCCTTTAAAGTAAACACTGTGCATTTGACTTACCTGATTTAGGCAGAGGGTATTTGGAACTGTAATACCGCTCAAAATACTGAAGGATTATTCCAGTTTTGCTAAGGGCATAATTTCCTTGGCCAGCTTCAATAGCAGACTTGCGGGCATAGATCCGGATCTAAACCAACACAACTCAGAACATAAACTAATGCACATATTAAACACATCACGTGAAGTGAAATCCATCAAATTAACTTGAATGCTAGCCTCAGTAATATTGTACTTGGAAAAACTGCCTTTAGTAATCATTAATAAAGTGTAAACCTGAGTTTACTTTGTGGAATTTAAACTTTTACCAAAATTTATAGGAGTGGGAGTGTGGAGGTCACATGAGACTCTGATATTGCTCACGTTCGTTAAGCAAGCTTCAAACGTCAGGTCTGCTGTCTCAGCAGTTTGACGTCTGTCCCAGAATGTGTGAGTTTTTGCAAGTCCTTGTAGTGTGTCAAGTTGAAGTCACTAAGCAACTGAATGAATACCTTTTGCAATCAGGTGCCCTTCTTATGATGGCCTTTTGCTGCACCACACCCCCCGATTGTCAATACTCAACATCCAGCAACTCAATCTATTTGTGCTTAAAACATTCAATACCAAACAACCATTCCACCAATGGTGTGACGAAATATTGGATCATCTCAATCTGTTTGTTCTCTTTCATTTCCACTCTTGAGTGCTCCCTTCAACGTAACCCTGACAATCTAGGGTTTAATTCTTTGTATGGCTTCAGATTTTCTATTTGTACTCCAAAAGAAGGGCTAACCTCAGTACGCATCATATCATATTTTTAATGCTAACATTACTAATGTATTTGTAAACTTGCTATGACGGTTAACAATGCTAAACTGTAACTTTTGTAAACATTGTCTGTCAACAGTTTGGCCCTAAACCGGATTATTTGTATTTGTGCCTTATTTCCAAGTCAGAGGTCAAAAAGCAACCTAGAATCAATTGTGATTATTTCAAAAGTTTCCACTGTATTTTGTTCATTTCGAACATTTTTGCTCCCCACTGTAGAAAATGCAACTATACATACATTTACATAAAACTATACATACATACATACATACATACATGATTATACTTTAGTAACCTCGACAATAAAACATCAAAATGGCAATACAATTGTTGGAATCGAGTTAAATACTTTACCGTGACGTTATTAACGGTGTTGTTGATGTAGGCAAAGTCGCTGACAATAAACGCCAAAAGATAGGTGGACATTTTCTCTGTTGGTTCAAAAACTGTCATTTGTGCAGACTGACCATGAATGGTGACATTTTTTGTTTCTGCAAAAAACAATACCATAGATTATCATCAATTGCCACAAAAAAATGAATGAATAAATAAACATAGCCACAATCTGGATGAACGATCACGCCAGTGTGTGTTAACCTCTTTGTTCGCCGTTAGAGAGCGCCACAGTGCCATGGTCGTGTATCAGAGTGATGTGGAAAACTGCTTTCATAGCTGGCTCATCGAAACAAGGGAAGGCCTTCCTGGCATCTGTTGGCTGCATTTGCGTTGTTGCAACAATCCTGAAGAATAAAGCACATATTAACTCATCATTTCACTGAATTAAGCAAAGTTCTCAGAAAAACCTCCACTTCTAAACCAGTCTATTAGAGAGGAATAATACTCCTCTATGTCCATTTTCTGTAATTTTTCTCCTTTTCAGGGTCACAGCAGGATCTGTGGGACTTGTCCTATGATAACTATAACAAAAGCTGCTCCCACACCAGTGGCAGTCGAATTGTTTTTTTGTTTTTGTTTTTTTTTTATCAACCATGTCAAATGCAATAAAGAGTTGTATAGATAAGAAAATAGGTAAGCAGTTCATCTTACAAGTGAAGGGTTATTCAAGTGTCATGCATTTTTTCCCCACTATAGTTCATACACATTAATAGAAAGTGGTGCACATACCTTTTCCCTTTATCGTCCATGTATTCACTTCTGTAGAAGCCTCCAAGGTCATCAGCCAGCTCTCCAGTGAAATTTGTTTCAAGTTTGTAGCGGTGGTTCTTCATTAATTTACCGTCCAGCTCGAGGACCATATACTGAGTCTCTTTCTTGAGCCAGGATGATACTATTGAGGGAGCTTTGGGTTCACTATCCAACGCGATGAGCTGCGCCATTTGGTCATTTTCATATTTGCTGTAGTTCAGCTTATTGGAGTGGATAAGAATCAGATTTGTCTCTTCAGCACATGTAAACTCGACACTGGATTCACCTAGAATGAGAGTTAGCATAATATAATGGGAAGAAGGTGAAGATGACTGAATGAAAATGATGAACTAAAATTATGTTCAATAAATGTAATCACATACAAATATGTGTCATAATAGGACAGGTGACATAATTTGAGATTGCGAAAATTCAGTTGACGAA